>NW_009601262.1:73451-79946 GCF_000690535.1 Cariama cristata | reverse complement strand
TGAATCCTATCCTATAGAGAGATATATACGCTGTAATCAAGGGAAATGTGATGCCAGAATGATCCAGGTACGTTCAGCAAAGGGAAAGGACAAGGCTTTGTGGTGGACAACATGCAAAAAGCACTCCATGGGGGTGAATACAAGGGAAAGGAGGAAGGGAGAAGGCACTCCCTGTAGAAGGTCAGCAAAAGCCTGGTTTTAAGGAAGGAAGCAGGGATTTGGTATTTCCTTGCCAGAAGGCACATGTTGCTTGGAGCATTATTTCTGCTCATTCTGGGTGGATCGTGTAATAGCATTGCCAGCCATAAAAGCATATTTGCCGTGGCATTTTAGTATCCTGAGAGGTTCACTTTGCTACCTGGACATTTTTCTATTTTGCTGATACATACCAATAATATAGTCTGTAATGGACACTGCGAGGAGCAAGAAGACCTGGTTGCCAAGTGCACTTGAGGTATTTCCAGTCATGATAGATGCAGTGGAAATTCTGAACCTCTGATTCTAGTCTTCCTGTCAAATGAGAAGGAAATAACCACTGTTTAGCAATGCACTGGTCAGGCCCAGCTGAAATATGATTTTATATCTTTGAGCAATTGTGTGCTGCAGTTGAAAAACAAAAAAGGAGAGGAACAGGCGGCCAGTCACTGTTATTAGATAGTTTTGCTGCCAAGTGCTCTGTTCCCTATAAAAGCCAGTTCCCTGTACTTAGGGCAGAAAGATGCATAACTGACCTTTTCATTCAGCAGTGGAGCTCGTGCAGGGCAACCCAGCGGAGCCAGGGTATGGGCAGAGGGAAACGAGCCCCAAGTATCCAGTAACCACAACCACAGCCAGTGGAAGCAGAGATGCTCTGGTGTCTTATACCTCGACAAGCTCTGTAATGGCTTGTCCATCCAGCAACCCTCAGGCCAGCAGTGGTTCATGCAACAGGCTCATGCAAAGTGCAAAACTGCTCCAGGTACCAAAGGCTGCTCCTAACCTTGCAATGGGACCTGAAATGTAGCATAAATCCAGTCACTTTGCACCTCCACATCATTGGTGCACCGTCCTTCGAGCAGTGTCTGTACCTTCACTTCAGCGGTCCTGCTGAGGTCAAATCCAACTCTTAATTTTAGCTTCCTAGTAAAAATAACCTGGTTGAAAGACAGATTTTATAAGCACTTCTTTTGTTGCTAAGTGGGCTGAAGAATTAGCTGCCATTGCTCCTACACTAGCTGCGAGTAGGTTCATTTGTGTGCTTTAATGTTTCTTTGTATTTCTGTCCTGCTCCTCCTTCCTGGTGCTTCTCCAGCACTCTTGTACCACCTGCTCTGCCCAGCCTCACTGGCTTTGAGACCCTGCACCCCACCGAACAGCAGCAATGCCAAGTCAGAGCAGACTATGGTTCAAGGGATCCCCACTAGCCCGGAGCACTGGGTAGGGTCTGGCGAGGATGCCGCTGTAAATCCAGATAAAAGGCACTTGTTCGTGATGTGAGCTAATCAGAAACAGAAAGAGCAACGAGTCTTGTAACTGATGGTTCCCATGGGAAGCACAACTACACCCTGCAAGGAGACAGCAGGAGCCAGGCAGCGCGGTGTGGGGTCACCACTGCCCGCTGCTGGGCTCAGACCTTTGCGGGACTTTTTGAGCACCCCCTCTGAAGTTTTTTTCTTTTTTTTTTTTTTTTCTCCCCTCAGACTTTACTCGCCCTTACGTTACACAAGGGAAAAATAAGTTGGGAAGAGTTATAACAAATGTTGAGAGAGAGAAGGTGGCACATTAACCCAAGCAGGACAGAAGTAATGTGTTGTAAAATGCATACAGGTACTGCAGTGGGAACTGCGATGGCACAGCCCACAGTCAGGCTTTTTGTCAGCAATCCCAGAGTGTAAAAGAGCCCTGTTGAGCCATCAATGACTCTTGCTTCCACTGATGTCTCATGGATTTTTTTTTTCAGATTGACTCTTCTTTGTGACCTTATCTGGAGTCAAGCTTTCGGCAAGGTACCAGAGGTGATTTTTTTCTACTTTTTAGATCTGCCTTGTATGAGATAATTTTATTACTTGTGATTTAGGGAATTCTGATGTGGTTTTTAAAACTGCATTATTTTTCCTTTGTGCTAGTTATAATCATCACAGAAGAATCTGCACAGCTGCATGGCTGAGAGTGTGACGTGCATCATGACCGATATCAGGTCAAAGAGCCCCTTTCCATGTCCTCACGATTGCAACCCACAGCTGAAACAGGGTGGGAGGCACCGTGCTCTTCCACCTCTGCAGGCTCCCATGAGATGGCTGGGCCAAAGCCTGTTTGCAGGGTGGCTGGGCACAGCCTGGCAGCCTTGGTTTTACTGCTTCAGGGAGATGAAGCAGATGACCAGCTCATGCAGGACATGCGAAAACTGTTCACAGCAAAAGGCTGAGGTCCACAGCACTGCTAACCCAATGTGACTGCTCCTTCTCTCTCCGTCCCTGGTCTCTTGAGCTGGCAAGCTCTCTAGCATCCCTGCTTTAGGATTGTGCAAAAAAAAACAAAAAAAAACAAAAAAAAAAACAAAACCCAAAAAAACCCCCCCCAAACACTCCCTTTCTTTCAGGACACCAATTTGTATTTTGGGTTGTTGGGGTCATCCTCAGTGTATTTTTCATGTGTTCCTCTGTACCTTGTGCCAACCAAACAGCCTACTGCTGGGTTTCTCCTCTCCCCACTCCATTTACCTTCCTAATCTGCAGCAGCTTTCATCTTCTACATACTCCCAAAATACATTCTCACAACCCTTCCTGTACTGTGCTTGCCTGCTATTGCTCTGCTACGTATCAGTGAGAGAAGACTGACAATTTTATCACAGAACTGAGTTAGAGTCAACCATATCTAAAAGACAAAAGTAAATGGTAATTAGAAACACCCTTCTGGATAAAGAGAATGTTAGAGCATTAGGATAATTAATGAAACTTAATCTTTAATTATTCACCACTTTGCATCCCTAAGGATCTGTTGACACTGAGTTTCAGTTCGAGCCCCGTAAAGACTTTCTAAAAAGTGTAGTGCCTTTTACAATGAGGAATGCTTCTAGATATTGTTGGATTAATTTTGGCAGCAAGCACCACACCCTCTGACAGATATAGCCCCTTCTCTGACTGCTGCTGCTGTTAGATTTCAAAGCACATTCCCATCTGGCAGAAGATGTAGACTACTGGAACAGTCTGGCTTTTTCGTGGAAAACTGGAACTGCTTTGGTACCACTCCTACTTGAAACACAAACATAAACCTACGCAGGAACTAAAGGCAGAACAAGAGCCTGGATTTAAGAGAATTAAACCGTGCTTTGCCTTACCTTCCAGTCTGTGTCACCAGTGTTACGGTATTCAAACTTGTATTTTACTGTGCATTCATTGAAGATTTGTACATTGGATGGTGATTTCCACTCTATATCGAGAGAACCTAGGAGTCCAGGATCAGTGATCCGAAGGTCTTGTGGGGGAGCAACTAAATTGAAAAAACAGCAGAAGGTAAAACAGAGTGTGATGTAAAGGAAACAAAAGAAAAAAGTTGTGAAATTTGATGACAAATGCAGCTGCTGGATGTGGAGGGAGGCACTGCTGGTCCCAGTCCAGCCCTGGCTATTTAATAGCCTGTTCTCAACAAACATGCGCAAGCTCTACTCCTGCCCACTCCTCCAAAAAACCATTTTTGCTGATGCTCAGAGAAAACACTTAAGGACCGCTGAAAAGGCACAAAGAGTGCCACGTCTTTGACACTCTTTTTCAAGCTGTTTTAAGCAAAAAAACTGCCCTGGGATGACCTTTCAAGTCCTATATTTGCTTACTTTTAACTCGTGATATTTACCAACTGTCAGGACAAATATTCTTGCAAACATTGTGTTCAGCACCTACACCAACAGAGGATGACAGATCACATCATACTGTCAGGAAAATTTATATTCCTTAACCATAACAAATACAAATCATCCATATTACTTTAAATATTCATTTCAAGTATATTAAAGATTAATGGAAAACCAAGACAAAAAGCATACAGCAGCAGAAAGCAGAGAGTTAAAATCATTCTTATTTTTGAGAAATATCACCTATACAAAAATGTGCTTTTACAGTCAATCTGGCTTTTATTAAGCTGTTGTAAGGTGCTGCCATATGTTAATAAATCAGCATATATTATGGTTGAATTCCGTACTAAGTCATTCTTCCTAAATGCCCAGCTCTGTATGGAGCTGTCATTCATATGACAAAAGCTATGTGGCTATTCAGTTTTATTAGTTCAAACGAAGTCAATTTTTACAACATCTAAGGTCATTTTTCTCCACTGTCTAGAGATGAGGTTATCCATTTGGGTTTCTACATATTTGCTGCATGATACACTTTTTTCACGGTGATTTGGAGCCCATCTCCTGGCAGTGTCAGTCCAGCAGTGCCACCACTGCTCTGTTTAAGTCTGGCCTCCAGGTTACTGGCTTCTCTGCCACCTTGTTCATGTCTTCGTCAGGATTTATACCATTTTTTGCTTTTATTTTTTTAGTAAATCCATCATGAAAGCAGACCCTGAGAATATCTTCCAGTGGAAGATGGTGCTATAAATCAAACTTCAATGTGCTCCTCGGAAAGTTTGCAGAGAACATCGTTGGAGGATTTATGTCTTCTAAGGAAACTCTTCCAAATGAAACACAATTCAGGCAGCAGTTTTAAGATCCCACTTTTCCCAGCATGTAAAGCTCCATGGGAGATCTGTCGTTACGTTAGATGACAAAGAAGAATATCATGGCAATGTATTTAGGGAGGTGCTGGGGCAAGGAACAATAGACTATAATATTTGAAGAAAAATTAGATTTGATGTGTTTTTCCATGTAACAAGTAAAACACTCTGCCTCCCACCAGCTGTGAGGCCCATGAATGCAGCCTGGGTTCAGAGCGTGGTGGTGGGCTTGCTCCAGCTCCAGGGGCAACGGGGTATGGCCCTGTACGTGCAATATCTTGTATTCAGCAGCCCCGTGTTCCCGCAGGAGGCGAAGGTCTGATATCGCGATGTTATGCTAGGCACAGGTTTCTCAGCATGGGCAGACAAAGGGGAAGAGGGACAAGGGCAGCCCTGCCTGTGCAAAGAACGCTCGAGCTGGGATCTTGGTGAGCATCAGAGGTGGGAGCAGGGGCAAGCTGAGGGCATCTCACCCACCTCCTGGGTCTTCACAAACATGCAAAGGCTTCAGGAAAGGGAGTAGCAGCGTGGGGGACAGCAAGTCTACAGGAATGGCGCTTGAAGAGCTGCAGCTGCTAAAAAAATGAATGAGTGGCCTGTCCAGAAAAGCCATTTATAGCCATGTCGAGGAGGGGAGGGGGAGAAGGCAAAGGGGTGTTCCTCTCACCATCCAGCCCAGGCTGAGAGCCCACCAGGGCCAGCGCAAGGGAGGGCTTCCACATCAGTAGTGCACCATGCCCTAGAGTCCAACCCTGTTATAGTGGCTGGAACGCGTAATTTCCATAACAGGCTGGTCAAGGAGATCTGCTGGCAGGTCTGCGAGCTGGGCTCCTGGGCTTGGGAAGCTCCTCCTGGGTGGGTAAATGCTGAGCCTCGTAGCCATGCAAACAAGGAAGCAAAAAGCTACTAGCCTTTGTGATGAGCCTGATGATAAACCGTCAAGAGATTGGTCAAAACCAGAATTTCTGACTGGAAACAATAACGCTCTGAAATTTGTTTCCATCCTGAGCTTGAACAAGAGAGTAATATTTATTCAAAACAACTGCAACTGTAAACAGCGATTCTTGCAAAAATAAATTTTGACTGGATTTCGGAGGGAATGGAAAAGCTTCTTTTGGGGATGTGGCTTGCGGTTTGGTTTTTTTTTTAAATGTCAGTACTGCATCGTGTAGTTTCTCATTTTCACAATATTATGTGACAAACCAGTCTCACTCACACCATCCATACAGAACACAGGACTAGAAATACTCTCTTTCATTATCCAGTCTTGAAGGAAAGCTGCTCCTGAATGTTTCTTGGGGAAAAAAAAACAAACAAACAAAAAAATGCAAACCAAAAAACCCCTACCAACAACTTTTCTATCTGATTTGCATGGCGGTGAGTCAGGTAGCGATGTGCTGGCTAGACAGCTGCGGCTGTCAGGGCCATCAGCTCCTGGCTGCCGTGCACACTCCCTCAGTCATCACAGCTTTGATGACGAACCCCTGCTTATCCCCAGCCGCCTCCCACTGCCTCACCCCACACCTTGCGGTGCCTTAGGTGGTGCAAGCAGCAGGAGGTTTTGCAATTTTCTGCCTATTTTGCTAGTGGAAAAAAGGCAACCTGCCAGGTGCCCCCCCCATATTGTCTATGTCTGTACTTCTCTGTGCTGGTCAGAGAGGTGCAGGGAACTTTCATGTTTTGAGAAGCTTATTTTTAACGGCAACACTGCTTTGCTTGGCTTGGCAGCGGTGTGTTTGCTGGCTGCTTTCTGTGCATGCGTGCTGGGAGGAGAGGGACCTTCTCGGTGTCCTCTTGGCCAAGTTT
>NW_009601262.1:72672-73420 GCF_000690535.1 Cariama cristata | reverse complement strand
CGCCTCTCGGCTGTGCAGTGGGTTCACCAGGGAGGGTCAGCCCTGACTGCCGCCTCTCTGGAGAAGGAAAGCTTTTGGGTGCAAAGTCCCAGCTACGGGAGGCCAAAAGGCCTGGGGCTGTCAGGTGCGGTGCAGCAACAAGGTGCTCGAGGGCTTGAAGCAAAAGGTGCTTGATATGCCATTGCCATGGATGGTAGCTTGCAGAACAATATATTTTTAGAAGAAACTATTATTTTCCAATTACGAATAAGCCTTATGTTTCTTACACCTAGCACAGTCTGTCCAGCTGGGACCATTTATGTATCCAAGTGGTATTTATATTTGGTAACTCTCTATTAAACAACATATTCGCTATGCACCAAAGGCAGTTTCTACTCCTTTTGAAGTTAGTCAGAAAAATATCCACTAAACACACGCACTATATATATATATGCAATTGATTACTTGTTTATAAATCAGCCACTTGCACACACACGAGAAAAGCTTCAGTTGAAGGACTAACTTCATAAAGGGCCCGGGTTAATGCGAAGCACGCGTTGGGCAGTAACACGAACGGCATGCCTGGCTTTACCTGCAGTGTGGTAGGAGAAGGAGGTCACACAGCCCCACACCAGCGCCACGGAGAGAGGATAAAGCCACCGCAGAGCCATTCAGAGGTAGGACGTCAGGGGTTCCGATGGAAGGTGTGTGGCGTCAGAAGAGCAATCCTGTGGCACGCATGCAAGGAGGCTGGAGAAATAAATCAGAG
>NW_009601262.1:65110-72632 GCF_000690535.1 Cariama cristata | reverse complement strand
CATTCCCTCTGCAGGGTGAGCACTGACAAGTGCCTTTTCACTCATTTACCAACTCTGATTAATCATTTCCCAGAGGGCTTTTATTTGTAACTTTTTTGGGGATGGCAAAATACAGATGACTTTGGCTTCATTTGAAATAGTTTCTGGCTAGCTAAGCACATTCTCCAAAGGCACGTCAGCCGGTACTTCAGTCACCAAGCCGTCTTCCGTGCGTCTTCTGTGGAAAGAATGATGCAGCCAAGTGACTGACTCGCCTGCCATAGGAAGTGCCTTGGACCAACGACATTCTCATTAAAGAAAAACCCAAAACAGAATTCCTGTGCCTTGCCTTATCCAATAAACAGACACTTCTTAAGCAACTGTCACCAGTGCTTTTGGATTTCCTGTTTCAGGATTTGGTGACTAAAAAGAAAAAAAAAATGCAGAGAGATCATTTCCTTTCTAATTCACCCTCCAGCAAAAAAGAAATGGTAAGAAGGCTTGTGAGAAGTCTTAGTGGTTATGAAAATTTTTGAAGGGGAAAAAAAAATCTGTCTTCCTGAGCAGGTCTGCTGGAGGGAAGATGGGGACTGAGAGGGAGAGAGGAGCAGAGTTTCCCGGAGCAGACTGCTCCTTCCTTCAGATTTCATCCTGAAGGTGGGTAGGAATCTCCATCTACGGACACACCAGCCCAGCCTGCTTCCCTATGCCAGGAAGCACGTGGATTACAGGTAAAAAGAATATGCATATATATATATATTCTTTAATTTTTACATATAGATACAGGTATGGTTACAGATTAGATAGAGATAGGGAGGCAGAGAGAATGAGACACACAGAGAGATATATCATATAGATTAGATATAGATATCAATTTTTCTGAAAGCTTGAGGCCACTGCTTGAGCTCTGCTTTAAGAACATGGCTACATCTATGTGAACACACAATGCATCACTGAGCTCCTTTCAGATTACAAACTCACTTTACATCATTGTCCATACAGCCTTGGCTATAAAAGGTCGACTCTCAGGTCGTACTCTGTCATGGGTGCTCACTCCTCAGCACTCGTGGCTACAGTGTGACAATATGACATTGGGGGTCTGCCAAATGGCAGAGCTTCAAGTCAGAGACACCTTGGGAAAGCTGAGAGTTGGGGGCCAACAAAAACTCCATCACTTGAAGAAGTGGCTCAGGGGAGTGGGAGAAAACAGGTTGTGCTGGTGGGGGGGTGTGGGGAAGGCGGAAAGTTTAAATTAACCAGAAGCCCTAACTGGCAAAACATCACAGAAATTAAAAATACACAATTTTAACAGCTAATTTTGAATTTAAATTAATATCAAATCCTTCCAAGTCCATCACATAAGTATAAGTAATACCACTAACTCTCTTTCACTGTGAAATTAGGATGCATGGAGAGGTTCCAGTCAGAAGAAATTACTAGAATTTCTTCTTAACATACAGAACATGACATAAAACTTCTGTCAGTACAAACCCGGCTGTACGCATAAGTCTCTGCCTTGGAAAGGTCTTGTAATTCAGTACAAGGATGCAATGATAAGGAGAGCTGGCTTACAGAGCTGGGAAAAGCAGCAGCTGTAACTCACAGCTGGTGAGTAACGGCATCCAAGGACTGCACATGAATGTCAAAGCTTTTTCCATTTCCAGTACAGCTAATTTTAATATATTCATGTGGTTTCACAAGGCAAGTAAAAACAAACAAAGGCTTACACAGAAAGATTTGAAACCAGCAAAGTGCTCTTACCTGGACCTCCAAGTGCATGGGAACCCACCTCAAAACTTTGCAGTTTGTGGAAGTTTGGAGCTTTTTTTAAAAGGTCCACCTGTTCTCTTTGGGGATTAGATGCCACATTGCAATGTTAAAGCGCTTGCCACATGATCAGTGGCTTTACTAAGAGAGCACCAGAGAGGACATTGCCAAGATTTATGTGGTGTTGGCATTAATTTTTGGTATAATAGTGCTCAAGTAGGTCAAAGGTATGTTTGAAAAGTTTAAATGATTCATTAAAATTGAAACCAAATGGCACCATCAGCGCAGGTCGCCTGTCGGAGGCTGCCCGAGCCCCTCGCAGCAGCGGCAGCGCACGGCTCTCCCCAGCACCTGGGGCCCGCGGCACCACGCAGCACCTCAGCCCACACAGCTCCGGCCAGTGGTCCCCAGGGCCAGCCCCACTTTGACCCATCACAGCACTTCCCCTCAAGCTTCTTGGCTCTGCTGGCTCCGGAGCCAACCCAGCTGCTCCTGCCTCTCAGGGCTCTGCAGGAAATATATAAAAATTATTCATCCCCTCGTTCATCTCCTGTGGGCTAGGCACATCAGCGCAGCTGGTCGGCGTGACTCTCGTATAGCTTTGCCTGTCACCATTTACTTCATCCCTTTTTTTTTCTGGAGCACCCTTTGCAAGGAGTGGGTGCTTCAGCTACACCTGGTTTGCCCCAGGTGAGAGCTCAGGTACCGCATACACCTTGCTGAAAAAACATTTCATAGTTCCACTTACTGTGCTAAAAGATCAGCCAGAGTCAGCTCCATCTTGCCTGGCGTGAGTCGAGGGTAATTGGTTGCAGAAACTCCCCTCCAGAAGGGACAATAGAGGATGTTTTGGAAAGAGCAGAGCTGTGGTGCACGTGCCCTGACAAGCAACGGGCTGTGGCTGAGGCTGAATCTTCCCATGGCCAAATTTAGGCACATTAAGAAACAGTTCAGACATACTAAGAACATGAGAAACAGTATCATGAATCGAAGGAGCGCTTGTCATTAGGAAGAAAACTGCCCTCCAAGCACCTGTACAAATACCACTGTTTGAATTGATGCCCAAATAAATGTGTTATTGCTTCCCAGCTGGCATCAATGGGACTGTTTTGGAGCAGCAAAGGCAGATTCAGGCCCCTTCCCACCTGCCAGTTAGCCTCTCCATTTCACTGCATGCGTGCAGGTAGACACGTGCTCAGGCAGGGCAGCGCTGCCAGCCTGCTGCATCGGCCGTGCAGATCTGGGGGAGGCACAGGCACTTCTCAGGTGTGAAGCTATTCCCATCAAGTCATAGCTATTCGGTTTTGGCTCCAGTGAGACGCTGTGAAGGTAGGTGCCAATGGAAAGAGCGTGACCATCCTTCACACTTTTGAACTTTTTGAACTTTCAAGGTGGTTGCAAGCAAAATTTCAGCACCTTTTTATCTTTCATTATGCTAAAGACAAAAAGTGATCCCATACTACTGTTATAGCAACTGCCTCCCAGAACAGACACCAGCTGCTTTGTGCTGGGTGGGATCACAGCTTTGAAAACAGAGATGAGAGGGAGGAAGAGCATTTGGACTATGAAGATCAGTTAGCCTGATGGGTGCCAAGGGGAGCTCTGAAGGGGGGGGAATCAGGAAGCCCATGAACCACCACTGTCCTGATCTGCAGTGCCATTTGGTTAGGAAACAGCCCCAGAAGGCCATGGGGGCTTTGCCTGTGGTTGGATATCCCTGAATAATCCCTTGCTTTTCATCTTTCCAAAGCAAAAAGCAGGAGAAATGGGTAGTACAAACCCTGTTGCCTTGAGTGCCCTGTGAACTTTGAGGGTGAGAGGTTTCGAGCAAGTTCTCCCCTCACCGCAATTGCACACTGCTAGCTGTTTCCTTCTTACTTTGGGCAAAGGATGGGGAAAAAAAATGTCCCTTGCTGCTGGTAAATGTATGGCCCTGCTTTCAGAGTTGTGCAAGATTAGGATTTAACATTCATGTATTTTCATTGTGTAAGCTACTTAAGCAGAAAAGGTCACACTGGACAGATCATTTGAAACAGATGAGAAACATTTGCCAGTAGGGTGACTGCCAGTTCCTGAGTGCTAGAACTGGGTCAGTTCCTGAGAAAATTGGTTTGGAAAAAAGCATAGTTGGGATTTACAACAGTAGAGCTCCATGACCCAGCCAGCAGTGCTGGGGCTCCCGGGGAGGAGCAGCAAGTGCAGCTCCGTGCTAAAAAGCGCCTGCCCAAACCAGCTCCCTCTGCAAACGGCAGATGCTTTTCTTTTCCTTTCCTTGCACCATTGTGCTGGTACTTGATGCTTGTGCTGTGTTGCTCCTCCACCAGTGTTAATGCAACTGGAGGAGGAGATCGGCTGAGGGCAAGCTGGGGAGGATCTGTGCCCTCCACTCCGATGCTGAGTGGAGGCACTGCCCACGGGTGGGAGAGAGAGTGATGGTTCGGGGCACATCTCTGCAAAGGCCACGTGCTCAGACCTTGGCTTGCACTGACCTTACTGGCTGTAGCTGTCAGCAATGCCTTAGAAAGCTGTGGGAAACACAGGGCAAATCCCTGCACGTGCTGGACCAGAGCCTCATGGCCTTGACCTCAGAGCAGGGACAGACAGGCGATTTGTATCTTACTAACTATTCTGCAAATGGGGTTAAGTTGGAAAAAAACTCCTGCATAAGGTGATGACAAACTAGTGGAAGAAGGAGGTAATAAAAATATACCTGCTCTGGCTCACCACCAAGGCACCCCTTGGGCACCCTCGGGCAAAGCCACGGGGATTTTTTCCTGTTTGCGTGGCTGCCTTCCCCGTTACAATGACATTTAGAAGCACCACTGACTTGTCTGGTTTGCTCACAAATAAGATTATTTTTGGCATTTGTCAGCAGGGTGAGTGAATCCTGGAGTCACTATATGCTCACGAACAGCTCACGGAAGCTTCCTCCTCCTCCAGGAGCCTGGCCAGGTCCCAGAGCCTCACAGCTACTCTACAGGGGCAAGATTAATAGAAGAGCTAAAGCCTAGGGAAGGCAAACTTGTAAAGGTGCCTCCAGGCTGAATAAGAGATTCCAAAGAGCAGAGAAGCCCCTGGGCTGGGTCCTTGGCCTCCGACAGCTATACTAGGCAGGTGCATGCAGAAATTAAAAAGCACTTCTGTAAAGATCTGCTTTTGTTTGAGGAAATAAAGGAAGAGCACCATCGTTGCTGAAATACCTCATTGCAAATGGCAAAGTGGTTGGCAAAGATCATTACTGGAGCTAAGTCCAAAAATTGGGCCAAATCCTTTTTGGTTAAAATGTATTATTTGATACATTCATGCCAGTTGTGCTAAATTGGTTGTCAAGCAATCTGTTGCCTTCCCATATTAAAATACTGGGATCTGGTAGTTCAGAATAAAGGTTTTCAACTTTGCAATTCAGCTCCATGTTTAGAAATAGCTTCCTATTCAACAAAATAAAAACTAAAAGGCTCCAGCTATGAACAGACCATTTGCTATCGAACAGCATGTTTCATTTGATACAAAGGGATGGTTTTGAAATTGCCAGTGGCATGAAAAAAATCAATGACTTGTAAAAGTCTCTTAACTGCTTCATGTTTCAGAGAAGCCAGTGTCTTTTATACAACTTGCATTTAACAAGCTCTTTCCAAGGCATTGGAATAAAAGCCTAAACAATTCCAAACAGACCTGTGTCCTCCAGCACAGCGTTATGAATTGCACCGAAAAGGGGATGTCACCATGAGGAGACATGCTAGGAAGAAGGGCATGGGGCAGTGGTGACAGACTGAGTGTTGCAAGAAAAATCCCTTATTTGCCTTAATAAATTAAACGCTTATGGCCTCCACGGGACTTCAGGAAACGATGGAAGGAATCCAGACTCTCTAGCAATGCTCAGTGTCAATATTTATTCTGGTGGTGAGTGGAGACCTCAGTTTCCCCTATTTCTTTGCTGATGGCTACTGTTGGGGACTAATCCTGGCTTAGATGACACCTCAAAGACGGGACAGCAGCTGTTTGAGTGTGTCTGTATCACGTAAGCCAACAAGGCAGCTGCCATGGAGCTGACACGGCTGAAATCCTTGCTTTCTGTAATCAATTCTGTTCCCAGAAAGGTCCATTCAGCCAAAAGCCAAACATCACGCACTCCGTCTGCCGTTCAGCTTATTCCACTGCAAGTTCCCTACTGCATAAGGGGCACCCCTTACTCATCCCAATCATCTCAGTTCCCTGTAATTGCCGAGGAAATGGTGTCTGGGCAGAGAATGTCTTCTGCCTTGGGAGCACGCCCGGACCAAATTGTCCGCAACCTGCTGGCTCCTATCTTCACATCACGCCAAGTCGTCGTCTTCTGCTCCTCAAGAAATTTCTTCCACAACTTGCACGTGCCCTTTGCCCACATGTGGACTTGCTCTGACTCTCCCTCCCATGTCGCTGGGCTTGGGCTGGGGGTTTAGCAGAGCCTATGAGAATAATTTCATTCTTATTGTGGCACAGTGGCAGCTTTTAATAAACAACTCAGTGACTAGGTTCTACCCTGGCACACCAGTGCACATTCAATTTTTGTAAGAAAAAAAAAATAATACAAGGCAGGCTGAGGAATGAGACAGCATTGACCAGCATGTGTAGCTGCATCTGGGAACCAGCCTGCAGTGAACATGGGATCCAGAGGCTGGGGATGTGCAGGGAGGTCTGTGGTGATGCTAGGGACTGGCAAGCTGGAAGGGGACCAGGAGCGCAGCCTGGCACACCAGAGCTCAAATTCTGTTGCTGTATGCACCAGGGCATTACAGGAAGACCTGAAATGAAGACACAAAAGCTGGCAGAGCAACAACTCCTAATAAATGGGCCACAAATACATCCAGAAAGAAATGCAACAGAAGCTAAAAATTATCTCCAGAACAGCAAGACTCTGACATAGCTCCCAGCAGGAGCTGGGGAGACAAAGAGCCTCCCTATGTACGCACGCAGATGGAGCTCTGCTACACGGCTGGCCTTGGCAGACCTGGCTGGCCCCAGCACCACGAGCACTGGATGCAACTGGGTCCTGTGACTATGCAGACTCTGCCAGGGGATGCAGGGTTTATGGGGAAGATTTGTGTAATCCTGGTCCCCAGGAAGGTGCAATTGCCCCTGTTCCCTCCTGTCTCAGGCTCAGACCTGTGCTGCCTGGAGACAGTGGGAGCTGCTGGGTCCATGCTGGGAAGCCCAGGCTGCTCCAGGATGAATTTGTGCCCCTCATACCCATCAGGCTGAGCCATGAGTCTGTCTGGAGCAGAGAACCTGAAAATGTCCAAAGATAAATTGCTCCCATCCACACTGTCCTGCCCTGCCTGTCCCACAGATCAGGCAGGAGCCAACCGCAGTCTCCTGGGCACCGGGCTATGACCATGTAGTTGCTCGTTAAGAGTTACAAAACAACCTCCATTTGCTTCCTCCCATCAAACCCATCAGCTCCCACAGGTGGATACGTGGGTCTCCCAGTTGGCCCAGCGGCTGTTTAGAACAGATCGAAGTCTTCCCACCATGTGGCTTTGAGCCTGGCTGCAGAAATGAGTTTACCTGGAATGGCACAGGTCAAATCTTTGTGCAATCCTGAACCCAGCTCGAGCTGCAGTTACCGGAGTGAGCAGAGCAAGCTCCCAGGCTGGCTGCCAACTTGCTGTTGAAAACTTGAGAGTGCAGCACCGTGCTGAGACCCTGGTGCATTTCCATAAAAGCAGCGTTGTCACCAGAGCAATGTGACAGATGGCAGCAAGATTTTCAATAGCTACTTCAGTGCTAAATACTGGGG
>NW_009601262.1:26835-64966 GCF_000690535.1 Cariama cristata | reverse complement strand
CCCCCAGCCTCTCTCCACCAGGATGCTGCCGGCAGGCATCACATCAGCATCCCGCTCCCCACCGGCCACCTGCCCTGTCTTGTGTCAATTTTTTTTCCCAGCAGCGTTTTCCCCAAAAAGTGTATTTGTGTTCTCCTTGTGAGTTTTAATCTTCCTGATTTAATACGCCAGGTTTCACAGGACAATGGTAATTACTTCCAATCTTGTTTTCAGTTTGCTCCAGAATTAAATAGACCAAAAAAAAAAAAAAAAAAGAGGTCTAGGGAGTTGTTATGAAAGCAGAAACATTTCACATGAAGTTCTCTCACGGTAACTGGGAAAAGAAGCCTGGCATTGGCACAGCACACTACAGATTGGCCCCGAGAGCACTGATGGGGAAGGAGATGCAATGGGCAAAGCAGTGTGCCCGACACGCAGAAATCAGCTGCCTCTGCTGGCACCAGCACCGATGTCGAAAGGAGCGGGTGCTCCATCTCAGCTTTCAGGCCATCTTAAAATAAGAATAACCTCATGGCTTTTGCCTCTCTATGTCATTTTTTAAAACTGAATTTTCTTCTGCAAGCCTCCAAGCCCTTGGGATAAGCGAAAGCAATTTCCCTCTCCTTCTCCTTGAAACTCCGTCCAATGTATTGTACTGGAGAGTTTACAGAGACGATGGTAGAGGTCCTTCTGGTGCGATCACTGTGCAGTAGGGGTAGTAAGTATAAAACAGAGATATTCTGTACAGCTGAATGTCCTAACTAGAGGTGCCAGGGGATCTGGCAATTCCCTGCTCACTTCATTTTCGCCTCCTGCCTTCATCTCCAGTGGGGATGGAGCACTGCTGCTGCTCTGGCCAGGGCAGAATCTGCCAGGGGCTGAGCACCGTCACCCCCTCAGTCACTGCTGGGTCCCCAGCACACGCAGGGCAGGTACATACCGCAAGGAGCCCAGGACAGCCAAGCAGCCCCAGGAGACTGGCCAGAAGTGGTTCTTCCCCTGTAGCAATGTGGCCGGAGTGTCCTGGAGGTGCTTTGCAGAAAAAGCCTGATCCTGCCTCTGCTGTCGTGAGCAGGATCTGGCAGCCAGATCGACAGGGATGAGCACAGGGTCAGTGCATGAGCAGGGCAGCTGGCAAATGCAGAAAAAAGGGCATGGTCCAGAACATTATCACAGACTGGTCCTTGAACGCTGAGCTGCAACCCCTAGGGATACAAAACAGCATTTGCCCTGGAGGCAGGTGGTTTTCCTGCAGCTCGGGGTGCTTTGGAGGGGACACCTGTGCCGGTCTGCTCTCTCATGCCTTCTACGTCCAGTGTGGTACCCAGGGATCACCAACGCAAACAGCAGCCAAAGCCTTTATGTTTCATGTAAACTTCTCACTGGTGTTGAAAGGTGCTTCATTAAATATTTTATTAAAGGTACAAAGTTTGGCCTGATGGAGAGCAAACTGAGAAGAAATTATTTTAAAAAAAAAAACAACCCAAAACCCACAAAAAAAGCCCACCCCATAAATGCTGAGAGGATGTGTTCTTTTCAGATGTAAATCATTTGGCAGGTCCCTCAAGACAGCAAGCATTAACCCAGAATAACTGCTTGGCCAAGAACAGACAGCCCCTCAATGATATCTTCCGACAGTTCTTATCAACAAGCCAATGCTGATTTAGGACAAGCCTAAATACTGTTAATTATATTAAAAGCTATTTAAATCTTCCCATAAAAAGAAAAATATGAGAAGACATTTAAGTTAGGAATGAACACAGGAAAGATTTGAGAACAGCCAGAATGTGGCTTGCAAGGGATGAGACACATCTTGGTTCACGCAACAGTGCTGTAAACACTCACCAAAAAAAAAGTATAAATGTGCCTGTCTGAGAATTTGCAATTCAAGCATCGCCTTGAACTCTGAGCAGATGTAACCAAAGTTATTTCAAAAACACAAACCTCAGAACCACTAAAAAAGAAAGAAGCACTGGTAAACTCTGTCAAATTTATATAGAAATGCTGGTATGCATAAATCCATATTCTGCATTACACCTAAACAACTACATTGAATTTCAAGAACACAGAAAACAAAATAAAATCGTAATATAAAGCAGACAAATTCTCCCACCCCCATTTGGCTAAATGCAGCAGAGTGAGTTGCTGAGATTTAATGTTCATCACATAGTTATGGCTTACCATAACGTGTCAGGATTTTCCGTTGAGCCAGGTAAGGTGCAAGACGAAAATATTTACTAGCTCTAAAAAAAAAGAAAACTGGAACAGCAAGAGGGAAGAAAAAGTCCTGCATGTATTCCTGTTTCTAGAGAGTAAGTTTCAAGCAGCTGCATCCAAACAGTCAGCCTGAAAGTGTTTTGTGTATAGGATGCACATGAAGAAATAGGAAAGGGAGGATAACTGCTGCTCACTGCCCAGGGCGGGCGTCTGGTTCAACATCCCCTCCCAGATAGCAAAGTAAGCACATCACACACATGAGATATATGTTCCGTAATCAGCCCCACACCAGCATTTGAGGGATTTTCCTGCTACAAGATGCAATTTGATCAGAAAACCTTGATTAATGTGAACTGGCGTTTTGTGGAAATACACTGTGTTCCAGCTAACTTCTGACAGACTCCTGCTTGGCTGCGGGCCAGCTTGCAGGGCTGCCGGTAACACAGCGATCCCGGAGCGGGGACAGCGTCAGAGGCAAACCTTTGACAGACAGGCAGCAAGTTGCTCACTGCAGGCTCCGGCATCTAAGGTCTGGGCTAGGGCATCTGTGGTGAGCAGATGGTAAAACCTTGAAAATCTTGGCTGGACTTGGAAGTTGCAGGGGTCCCAGCTCCCGTCACCTGCATTGTGGTGGCTGCTGCAGCTCTGCACAGCCTGAACTACCACTCAGCATCTCAGCTGTGGGCAGGCAAGTGTCCACAGGCAGACAACAGCTGAACCACTTCATTTGTGGGAAAAAGAAAAAACCCAAGTGTATGAAAGTAAAACACTTAACTTTTTGTCCACTGGGAAATTTTGGTCTTTTCTTCCCTTGGGTCCTTTCAAACTGTGTGAGACTCCTTCTCATCAAGGAACAGCTTCACTCCATTGTTACTTCCCATGAAATACGTTTTGACCAAGGTCCTGATCAGATGACTGCTGCTTTCAGACAGGAACTCAGCAGAGGGAAAAAGCTGCCCCAAGCAGTTACAGGCAGAAGTGACACTGGCGGGATGGAGCTGATTCACTGAGAGATCAGACCTCTTGTTCTCAGAAAAGGTACTTGCAGTTCAGCAATAAATTACAGTGCTAAAGGAGGAATTGCTGGCAGGACTGCTCTCCAGGGAGGCGGCAGGTACAGCTGGTTGGTCTTCCCCAGCACCAACTGGGATCTCTTGGTTATTGGCCAGAGAAATCAGGAAGAGGTTAGATTTCACCAGTATAATTTGGCTTGTGGACACTCTTACATAGGTTTGTTCTGCAACAGGAAATTTGATTTGCAGTGTTGAAATCCCTGTACGTGCCCAGGAGCATGCACACGTTAGGTAACAGTGAAAAGAAAAGCAGAGGAACAGTAATCCAGGGGAGACTGACAATCTGCTTTGCAGATCTGCTCTGTGTGAAGCATTACTGCTGTAGGACTGTGGTCTGTCAAGGAGGATACAGCTCAGCTGCGCTTGGAAAGACAGACCCCTGTTTTAAAAACTGTCCCCTGCCACCTTGGTAGTAGGAGAGATTGATTCTGGCCAGAGGTCTCCCTGGGATGTTGGAGACAGAAGTTTTTGCCAATTATCAACAATACGTAACACTGATGAAGAAGTGGGTCCATGTGACCAGACCTGAAGGTAACACTGCCCAAAGATCTACAAAAGCACAGTGGATTTCCAAAGTCAGAGCCTTGGGTGGGCTATTCCCACACAAGCTTCCTCATGATCCTTTTCAATAGGAGCAGTGTTGGGTTTTCCCTTTGGAGAAGTTCACAGAGCAACATTTGCACCAACTACAGTCTTTTACCTTGGGGTAGGGAAAAGGAAAACAATCTAAGGAAATACATCATCTTTGACATAAATCAACAATGTTTGATTCACCATGGATAAAGGAGTGCTAAATTGCCAAAGCAGGGATGCTGCAAGCCAGGGCTTTGGAAAGCCATCCCTACCCCTCCAGCTCTCAGCAGGAGACCAGGGCATGGTGCCTCGCCCTTACAAGTTGTTCTCACCCTGTCAGGTTGTGCAACAAATTCAGAGTTTGCCCTCTGTGAGGTAGATTATCATACATTGCTGGCAGTGTGCCCAGCCAGCCAAGGCGGCCAACAGCACCCTGTCCTGTACCAGAAACAGCGTGGCCAGCAGGACCAGGGCAGTGATCATCCCTTTGTACTCCGTGCTGGTGAGGCCGCACCTCGAGTGCTGCGTTCAGTTCTGGGCCCCTCACTACAAGACAGACCTTGAGGTGCTGGAGTGTGTCCAGAGAATGGCCTGGAGAACAAGTCTGATGGGGAGCGGCTGAGGGAGCTGGGGTTGTTTAGTCTGGAGAAGAGGGGGCTGAGGGGAGACCTGATTGCTCTCTGCAATGACCTGAAAGGAGGTTATAGCAAGTTGGGGGTCAGTCTCTTCTCCCCGGTAACTAGTGATAGGACAAGAGGAAACAGTCTCAAGTTGCACCAGGAGAGGTTCAGGTTGGATATTAGGAAGAACTTCTTCACTGTTAGAGTCGTTAGGCATTGGAACGGGCTCCCCAGGGAGGTGGTGGACTCACCATCCCTGGAGGTGTTCAAAAACTGTTTAGATGTGGCGCTTCAAGACATGGTTTAGTGGGTTTAGAGGGCATGGTGGATTGGGTATACAGCTGGACTTGATGGTCTTTGAGGTCTCTTCCAACCATAATGATTCTATATGCTGTGATAAAGGTTATGCCTACATGCAAAGTGAGGAAAAATAGGAGAGAGCACGGTTCTTAACCAAAACAATACAGTTCTCCTACTGAATTCTTCATGCTCAGGCACTCTTAAGAGGCACTACTACCTCTCAAAATAAACCCAAGCTGGGTATAGCTTAATAGCAGATCAGTTACTGGTGGGAAAGAACTAGCATTTGCCCCAGTTTCACCTTGCTGGCAGGGCTCAACCTGTTTAAAGACTGCTTGGGCATGTTGCACACAAAAATATTGGCTAACACCTAACATCTTAAGTCTAATGCTTGAGAAATACAGAACTCCTAAGGGTACAGGCACTTGTGGGTGTGTAGGACTAGGCTCAAAGATCATCACGCTATTTCCTCTTTGTTTCCTTTTCTGACTTTCACTGGTGGTATATGCTCTGTAGTTGAGGCTTGCCCTACATTACTAATAGTTGACTTTGTACATTTGAGCAATACTATAAAGATGTACAACAGGAAAAAAACCCGTATTTCAACAGGCTTTAAAAAATGTACTAACATGTTAATCAGTTGCCACTTACAAGATGGATTTCAGCTGACAGAGGAAGATTTCTCTTAATAGAGGAAAGAAAAATATTTTAATGAAAGGATCTCAGTAGTTTGCCTGCTTTTGTAAAAGACATTCCTTAAACCTGTCAGTGCAGTAATCTGCACTCTTCTAAAAATGAGTTATGCTTTCCTAAATTCCTCACAAGTAGACTGAGCAGTGACTTGAAAATACATGTTTAATCCAACTATAACCCTGAATCTTGAAGAGTCGCCTTCTTCTGAAACATCTCCTAGTCTTGCACCAACTGCCTGTGCAGAAAGCCCCTGGGAACACGCCACAGGAACAGAGGCACTCTCTCATGCTTTCTTAGTGAAGTCATACTTCCCACTAAGACCCTCAAGACATGAAGTCCCTTGATCCATGCATTGGCTCAGACCAATTCATTATACGATATGGCTCATTATAAACCAAACTATATTTAAATAAACAGGGCTTGAAGAAAAACCATGAATTGTCAGGAAGGGGATAAGTAGGAAAGGTCTTCATAAACATTCAACCATTGAAATGGTGATGCCTTCGCTACTCCAGGACTCTGCTGGTTCAGCCTGGTGCACACCCTGCCTTGAGCAGAGGAGCAGTCGTGGGAAAGGGGAGAGCACTGGGGATACTGGAATGGTTGTGTGTGTGCTGGAGGAGAGGAGAAGGGGGTGGAGGGAGGAGAAAGGGGGCAGCACAACAGAGAGGTTGCTCCAGAGGAAGCAAATGAGCCACAGCTCACAAGGGAAACTGCTTTGGCTTATCTTCCACCATCTGTCCCTCATTGGCTCCCTATTTTATAGTTTGAGAATATCAAGCATAAGAAAAATTTTCCCATACTTTTAGGTTTTCTGTCTGTGAATGTCTGTCACAGAAGACATTCATCAGAGGTCAGAAATTCCTCCCCACTGGGAAGGACTGCTCAACAGAGTACAAGTTAGCCACTGTCATTTTCCTGCTGGGGCGGGGGTGTGGGGGGAATGTAAATAAGTATGCTCCTCACCCTTAATCACTTTCGACAGCTCAGTTTCAAATGTCTTGTTTTGGTTTGAAATTTGTCTCCTACACTGTTTAAAAAATTTCTGGCCTGCAGCAGAACTTTTTGTGGGTGCTTTTCATGGCACCACAATGCATGAACTGTCCACTCAAAACTACGAGCTTAACTAAAGTGTGGTATAGGACAGGGCAAAAATGCCTTTGGATTCCCTCAGTCCATCAAAATCACAGCACGCCTGACAAATTAACCAGCAATAGAAGTACATTTTCATATCAATGCAGGTGTTCCTTTTGGAAATGCCAGAGCATACTTGCTTGTGAAGAAACATCCCACCCTCTGTTCTGCTTGCTGATGGGAGTGCCTGTGTGCTCCCCATCCATTTCCCTAAACCCAAAAATAACTGGATTTTGCACAAACCACCCTCCACAGCTGTCTAAAGTCTGCTGGCCAGCCATCTCTTCCAAAGTCACCATTCTTGGAAGCCCGTGAGCCAGCAAGCAGGGCAGCAGACTGCAGGTCTTGCAGAGCAGAATGGTGCTCACCACAGCGCATGCAGATGCCTGCCAGCCTGAGCAGAGCAGAGCCAAGGCTGGAAGGGACCTCAGGAGATCATCTAGTCCAACCTCCTGGGCAGAGATGGGTCAAACATGCTAACGGTCGGGCAACTGGATTAAAATTTAAGCAAGACACCTTTTAGCCCTAGACCAAGCCCTAGACTTTGTTGAGGTAAGGTTTATAGAGGAGGCACGTGTGGAGCTCACCTAGTTTGGAGAGGGAGTGAAGGGATGCCAAGACTGTAACAACACTCGGTAACACTGCTGGAAGCTGACGGAGAACTGAAAGCCCTTTAGGCAGCCCTGACCCCTACTCCAATGCGTATTTCAGAGTGCAGAAGCAGTCCTCTGCCACCAAAATAAAGGGGGTTTGATGTCTGTAGGCAGAGCACAACCAGTGCTCAGAAGTGATCACAGGAAAATTCAAGTTGCAATATTGTCAGACAGATGTGGTCCATCAGAAAGTTAAAAATACCTGCATGTTTTTACCAATTTTGATGTTAAGAGTAACCTGTCAATTTATGACATGAATTTGTTGCAGCTTTTAAAAAGACAACAATAAATCTAGGTTTAAAAAAATCCTTTTTAGAGAAACTAAATTTAACCCTCTGTGCATAAAGCTTTCTTGGTTTATATAAAAGTCCAAGTGAGAAAAGACAGATAGGGGAGAGGTTTCTTTCTCCATCTGCACCTGCAGGAACAGAAGTGGTAAGATCTGCTGGTTTGTTTTATAGATTCCTTCTAAGCACATTATGGTTTGCTTTTAGTTAAAACAGAATTTCATGTTGTTTCTAAGCAACTAGCAAAAGTTAAGAACTGGCAAAGGGAGTTTTGAAGTTCTCAAACACACAAATAAGGCTCGATGATAACATATACAGGCAATGCTATAATAACGAATAAACAGACAAGCATGGGACTGCTCACAGAAGGGCAAGAACATTGAGTAATAAACGATGCTTGATTTATCTACTACCTCTCTTCTTTTGCAATCCTTAGTTTGCAAAGGCAGGAGGAACTGTTTGACAATTGCCCTATTATTTCACCAGAAACAATATAATCATAATTTAACTGATATTCCTGGGAAACAAAAGTTTATGTTGCTTGAGCCAAAAATCACAAAAATATCATTGTTGGCAGAAATATCTCAGTTTCACCATTGTATAAGTGCCTTACTGGAGAAGGAACAGAATGAACTTACCCTTTCAGTACACAGCGGAATGTTCAAGCTAGGCACATCACTCACTGATTAGCAGAGAATAGCTTTAATATAAACATTATTTGTGACCAAATTCAATACTACTTACCCATTTCTAAATGAAAACTGCTAAAGTTTTCAGAGATAATTCTCCTTTCTTTTGCTTGAGTTTCTTCGGGGCTCGACAATACATGGAGTGTAGGATGGTTTCTTATCAAGTATTTTTTCAAAGTTCATGCACTTGGAAGCTTATGTTAGAAAGCATAGTGTTTGCCTTTGCTTTACTTTTTATATCTTCTTCTTCTTATAGGAGAACAGGAGCTTCTGGATATCAAAAGCAAGTGGCTGAAATGAACCTCTCATCAGCTCATGAATTCATACCTGTCTATCTGGAACATCACATTCTTATTAACATAAATTAACATTTACACTTAAGATACCGGTATTTCTCACTTAAGCTGCAAAAGGATTTAAAAAAAACCCCACTAACCTTGGAGTAGAAAAATATCTGTACATGCATTAGGAGTAAAAGCAGCAAATCTCTTCAAAATGCTGAAGAGCAGGAAATACAACATATCTCTAACAGTTTTGTGGAAGATAAAAATAGTAGTATGCCATCTAATGAGACAACTTACCAATGGTACGATCTCCTACAAAAGTAGGAGAGTAAGGAAGATGATGATCCTCCGGAACGTTCACACCTTAAACCTCATCAGTACAGTGAGCCTGGCCTGAAGACCTCCAACAACCACCTTTGACAGCCTTTCTTATATGCAGAGGAATGCAATACCATGTGCAAGTGGGATGGAAAGGTATCAAGATGAAAAAAGCGGTGGCCTCTGGCAGTCTCCATGCTGACAGGAGATTTCATAGTTGTCTGCTCGGGTGGTGGCAACAACATACAGTCCCACAGATGCATTCTTACATATGAACTTAGTTTATCTTCCTCCTATGGATATAGTAGTAGAGGTGATTCTTTACCATGGGCATTGCAACAAAACCAGGTATATAAGCAGAGACCCTACAGGATCAGCTAACCCAGAACACATGGTTTTCTCTAGGTAAATTGTTTCTCATTTCTCCAGCTTGTGACTATTGATCTAGAGATCACATACACACACTGTATCTATCTGTATGTATATATGAAAAGTTGTATGAAATCTGGCAATGAAATAATTATAATAAAGCCACAATTATAATACTCCAAAGATAGATGTTTATTGAGTTGCTGAAAAATACAAGTGTTCCAGTAAGTTTGTCACATTTCAATGTTACCTAAAAAAACCCCACAGAAGTTCCACATACAGTCTAGTTGTTCCACTTCCCCACTATAATGAAAACTACGTTGAGATGACAAAGTCAAATCTTTTAACAATCACCTGTGAATTTCAGAAAAGTTAACATGTTCTAATTATTCTTATATTGCCCTTACTAGTAGCTATGAGCTATTGTGCTGAGTTATGCATCATTCAGTTCTGAAGGCAACGTGCTATAGCTGTGAAAACTAAATATTTGTATTATAATCTACTCTTTGGCTATATAATCAGAATATTATTAGCATGATATTCCCATTATTAATGAAGCCTAACTAATTAAACCACAAAAAATTACATACACATTTTGCAAATAGGTTTAATCTGCTAAAGTCATTGCAACATTAAACTTCAAACTTTTAAAATATTCTTGGAAGGGTTCTAACACCTATTTGAGTGGTATTTGTAGCCACTCAGAGTAACCGATTAATGCATTTGAACACAGAATCAGAAACAGGAGAGTTCTGCGAAACCATCAATGAGGACTTTAATTTGTTGTTGTTGTTAAAAAAACCCCTCTCATACAGTTTCTGCAAACTAAGAGCATCAGAACAGTGATGCTAGCCTGGGGCACTGTAATTATATCCACCACTGGTGCAGACACAGCCTAATCAGAGAGGAAAGTTAAAAGGCTACAGTCATAACAACGAATCTTAACCAATGCAAACCAGCAGCTGAAGACAGCAAGATGTATAACTGGTCTGTGAGCAGGACACTGGAGACTGTAAAAGCAGACACAGCATGAGAAAATACATCACAGGTATCTGAGACTATGGAGGGAGATGCAGATTTCAAGCTTGAACAGAAAACAAAGAAATTCTATTTAGCAGTAGGTCACCATCTTTCATTTAGGAAATAGAGGCTTCATAAGCTCACTGTGACACATGAAAAGTTTGCTGCAGTCAGCAAGACCTATGCACCTAAGAACTACTCCTGAAGAATCCCTGGGTGGAGGAAACACTGCAATAAAGATCTAAAAAATATATTCAGTACCATTAGTTCTCAAATTCTGCTGAAATCAATGCAGTCTAGCAGCAAGGCAGGTGTTAACAATCTATCTACATTTTGTTTATAGCTTGAGCCTGCCATTTACAAAAAACTTTTAATACCTCATGACTCTTGAAAAAAGCCCATGTGTAAGCCGTATTATCCACAGCTGATAATCTAAATATAAAGGAATATACTTGTTTGTGGCACCCTGATCAAATGTACCAAGCTCAAATAAAAAAACCCATAAATACACTGCAAAGCTTCATGAATTTAACATTTCTCTCAAAATATCTCATGTGGAAAGCACAGATTTGTTGTTTGTTTGTTTACAACACTTTCGTTATTCAACAGTGACCTTCCCCATGAAGATGACCAAGGACAGACAGAAATCTCATGGTTCATGGAGTCCAGCCTGGAACAGAGGACTCTGCACATGATATCTTTCCCCTTGTAGACCCAAAAGACCTTTTCATAAGAGGAAACTTTTCTTTATAGTTGGAAACTGAACAACAGACTCACAGAACATTTCAACCACAAACTCCTCATCGATAACTGCAAAAAAAAAAATTTCCAACTGTTTGGATGTCTTTGTCAAGGGATGGTGCTCACTTTCTTTGTAATGCTGTTCCTCAATTTCTGCTTTGTAGTCCCAAATTGTGCTTCATCAGGAAACAAAGGCTGAGTGCATGCAGGTGCAGAATGAAAAGTCTCACAGGGAAAAACATCTCTCAAAAGATAATATTTAGTTTTAATATTCAGGTGTAAATAAAATTGTCCAGATCTCTAAGTAAACAGAAAGAAATCAAAGTAAAACCAATTTCGTCACATAGAATTCTATTTTAAGCTACATTTGAATAACCTAACCTAACTACAGCTCCAAAAACCAGCAGTTCCCTGTCCCTAATGCTGGATCTAGCAATTAATGACTGCAAACCACACAAAAGGTTATCTGTGCCATTGCCAGATCCAACCCAGTGAGCAGAAGGGAAGCAGATCATCTCTGTATAGGAGTTTCTGTACTGGATTAAGGTTATTACTAACAAGGTTCAAAAAATGATGTTGCTCCAAATATATATGCTATAAGACATTGGGTGGTTTATCACGTTGTGTAAGACAGGAAAGTGTGTAAATGTATAAAAACCCTGCTACACCTTTATCTTCACGTATTTTCAGCACTGTTGTCCCTGTTGGTCAAAACCAAAGTCCTAATATAACTTCATATGTAAAAGTGTCTCTATTTCCCCAGCATAAGAGTTAACATTTCTTTTTTTTTGTCACTATAAAATAATGTATTTCCTGATAAGTAATGAGGCAGGTCACTTATCTATCAAAATGGCAACACAGACATTTGAAAGAACATACAACAAATTCTCATTATTTACTATGAATATATAAAAACTGAAGTGAAATCAAATTGAGTAACTTGACTACATGAAAGTTATGAAACAGTTTGTATTTTATACACAGGGTATGTACACCAGTTTTGGAAACGTGGGTTTTATCCATGCAAATGTAATACAAAAAGCTATTTACAAAAAATAACAGTAGGAACATTTTTCAAAAGAAACATGTATGTTGGAAGCTCCAGCAATAATGAAAGTCCTGGAAAAAGACTTAATACAGTATTGTACAAGCAGACAATCTTCAGAAGTGTGGAAGATGCACTTTACAAGAATATGAAATGCAAAATGACTTAAAATGCACTACCAAAAATGTTGCAAGTATATACAAATTTAAGCATCTATTTTTAAATGATCACTCTCCAGCTGTGCCTCAGAACTACTTCTGTCATGTCCTGCACATATTTACATATTGATCGTTTGGTTACATTGCATTTTCTAAGTTTCATAATCATGAGTTATAAAATAACTGAATACCAACTGAATGATAAACATAAAGCAATCACATTTTCCTTGTTCTAGACATTACATAACAGTAAAAAGCATTCACATTATTCCCAACGTAATCCACTGAACAACCCTTATGCAATGCCTGTGTATGCCCTTCATGGGAATCAAAGCCTCGCATTACCTGCTGGTGCAACAGACACAAACAGTTGCAGCTAGGAATTCCCACAGTTGCAGCAATGTTTATGTTAATACATCAATTCCGTAAACACAACTGTATTAACAATTGCATGTAAAGAGCACAGTTTTGCACGTGCTCCAGAAAGCATATTAATACTGAACAACAGGAGTTCCCACGTCAGGAATGGCACGACCAAATTCTAAACAAACAGAGCAATTCTGGGAACATTTCACTGGTTCAGTCACATTTAAAAATGAAACAAAACAAAAAGTATCCTTACAATTATTTCCAAATATTCTCTATTTCACAATCTGCCTTCATAAAACCATTGTGGGGATAAAAAAAAAAGTTTTGCTTGCCTCATTTCACACAATTTTGAAAGAAGCAAGGAAATCCTCATTAGTGCCAAGAATTCATTTTAAATGACTGACTTCATGTTGTAGCTCAGTTACAAAACTATTGAGGGAAATTCCACTATCACTGAAGTCATAGAATCATTTAGATTAGAAAAGACCTTTAAGATCATCGAGTCCAACCATAAACCTAACACTGCCAAAATGGAAAGTTTCCCCAAAACAATTATATTTGCTGTCAGTTTGACCGATTCTTCTCCTTTAATATTTGCCAAGATACTAAAGTAGCCCTGGAAAAACTTCTTAGTGTTGTTTGTTTTAACATTAGGATTCAAAATGTGTATGGATAAACCACACTAAAAATTCTTCTTTGAAAATGTAGTTGGCTATAAAGCATTTGAACTAAAAATGACTGATTATGCCATTTGTATAATAACTTGTATTCCTTCCACAGAAATTAATCAGGTAGCTTATAGCAATTTTGCCTGCCTTTGCCTCTGACGTTAAAAAAAAAGATCAAAAACAATGAGGGAACAAATACTGCATATAACCACAATTTTAAGATAATACATTGTGAGAATTGAACTATGTGAAACACTTAAAGACAAATAAAGTAAAGCGGCATCTTATGTGAGAAACACAGGAGCCAGAACTGCTCCTATGCAGTGGCAAGTTTAAACTAAAATTCAGTTAACCATGCATATTCTCTATTTTAACAGTCAAGATCAGCAGAAACTTTCTTCACATCAAGAAAATTATGTTTACCTTCATATTTATTTTACCAAAAAGATCTGTGCCATAAAATTCCTGATTAAAAAAAATCCAGTTTGCCTATCCCTCCATTTGTAAATGAATTGCATATAGCCCACTATGTTGCGTATGGAACAAGAAACAGTATTACTGTTCTGATTCACTCATGTGAGAGGACAAGTGACACACTAACCCGTTAAGAGTCACGGTGCAATTTTCAATCAGTGAAGTTCTGTAGTTCCTAGAGCAAGCTTCCTCTGTCTCACTACACCATTCTTTGCCAGTGGAAGTTAAAAATTGGTAAACGTCTACTTATCTATTACTCTTAAGTAAAGTTATCACGTTCCTCAGCGTTTTCATTCAGACTGCAAACATCTATTTAAAAGAATTCTGCAGCCTATGCAGGAGGAGGCAGCAGCATGAAGCAAGGAGATGTTTCCTTCCGAAGCTACACCACACAGGCCAATCTCATCATCACAAAGCCAGAGGGTAACGCAAATGGCACCAGCTAGGTACCCTACCGACGGCTTGGAACGGGCAACGTCCTGCAGTATTGGGATGGAGCTATCCAAAATATAGTGTCTTTGGGAAAAGAAAGATGCCAATTTTTTTGGTTTTGTACCTCTACGGAAAGTTCCATGTACTTAAGGATCTGCCCCCATAAAACATAATCTATTTCTTTCTCTACTAAATCTAAAGACTTCTCATTGTGAAGTGATTCAACATGAAATCAACTCATAGCACCTTCTCCTTGGACAACTATACTTTGCCTTTCCCATTCCTGGTCTTAATTTTTTTTTTTCATTCCAAAGAACGTAAACAGGAAATATTTCATCAGTTTTGTGTGTGTTGGGGTGGCATTTTGGTTATTTGCTTTTGTTTTTCAAGTACAGATCACTGTTTAATATGACATGCCTCTTGAAAGAAACACATACATTAGCCTGATCTACCGAGGAAAAAGAGAAATTTGATTTACCAATACTAAATCATCTCCTATCCACAGAAAGCGATAAAAACTCATACAAGTTGCTTTCAGTTGAAATCAGTTGAATTATTAACATGCTTTATCTCTGCATTGGTATACAGACTGATTCTGACACAAAGAGGCAGACTACAGATGTATTAGATACAAGTTACCTTTCATAGAAGCATTTAAGAAATCAGCAGAGAGAAGTGCCAGACTGTTGTCCTCCGCAATACTGAGAAGACACCTGGAAATTTGGTTTTAGTGAAAACAGATGCCTTTTCATTTTTTGTTTGAATTTGGCTACAGATTTATGTCAAAATCTGAGAAGA
The DNA here is from genome assembly GCF_000690535.1 of Cariama cristata. Classification (NCBI taxonomy): domain Eukaryota; kingdom Metazoa; phylum Chordata; class Aves; order Cariamiformes; family Cariamidae; genus Cariama; species Cariama cristata. The sequence continues at coordinate 50,072 of NW_009601262.1, read as the reverse complement.
CTGACACTAAATTATAAGATATTTTATATAGTTTTTAGTGCAGTATATAACTGATGGTAGTCCTCACCTGCAATTTTACTGAGGTGACATACCTTCCCATAGTATGAAAGCTGTACTACAAAGTAATTTTTCCTACTGTCTTAATACAGTATATGGCCTATCAGAAAATTTACATTAGTAACTGAATTGGTGTAGTATTTTACAGCTTCCTTTGACTTACCAGAGATCACTATTTTTAGTTAAGAATTTTGACACTAAAGCTTTGCTAGAGTCAAAAAAGTTTAAGCCATGTTTGCTATGGTCTCCAGCTCAGGTGATCCATAAATCAAAAAGGTGAAATCTTTACTGAAGTCAAGAGCAAAACTTGCATTGACTTCAGTGAAGCTAGGATTTTACTCAGAAATTCTTAGGATTCATGTCATAGTTATTTACTGTTTCAAATGTATTCCTCCATATTTTAATGATCATTTCAGTTCTTGGTTATATTTTGGAAAGCCTCCGGATACATGAGTAGAGACGGTTTTCTGCATCCCCAGCAGTGCCCCAGCCAGCACACTGGATTAGCAGCACTATATGACAGACGTGAAGCATTTCTCAGATATTGTGTGGGGAGTCACCACACTTTACAATAATTATTTTAATGTCACTGCTTTAAGATCTCACAATATCTGGGACATTATTGCTTCAATGAAAGATCAATCATATGTGACATACTGCATTCAATGTCATAACAAAAATAGAAAAAAATACAGAAGGCCAGAAGCCTTGTCAGTATGTTGATTCACTCTGTAATTTACTGTTAATATCTTATTATTGCAGTAAATGTATATAGCATTCACAATAACAAATTCACAATAACAAAAGCACCCTAGTTAACTCTTAAGTTTATTAGGAAACCTTAATGCAGTTTCCTAAAGATTTTAATGGTGACTTTTCTTCACATCCAAAATAACAATTGAGTAACTACAATAGGAATTGGGCAGGCCTCTGTTTTTAGCCATCCTATCACCTGTACCAAATATTAAGGAATGACATAGCATCCTAAACAAAATAGGAAAAGGGTGTCTATCTCAAACATACTAAATGTTGGGAGAAGGGATTCTGGAATCACAGTAGTTCACCAACACCACTGGAACAATTTCTTAAAAAAAAGTAAAGAGGAAGGAGAAAAGTGGCATGCAGTAATAAAACAATGCAAAGTGACTAGATCTGTGAACAAACAAAATAAGTAAAATGGTGCTGGGAATCAAATGGAAAGGGAGAAAGGGGACAGTATGCAAATTCTTGTACAGGGAAGACAGCAATAATTTCCATAGGCTACTTTAAAATTAGAACATTTTTAGCATCTTTTTTTGCAGTTGCTCCTAAAAAAATTACAATGGGAACAGCCAATTTTAGCAAGGCTGTAGATTATTATTATTTGTAAAAGCAGCTAAAGAAAGATGAGAAAAGATTAATCCAGGCACAGTGGACCTTTTCTCAGATTGTTCCTAACCATACTTGAAGGTCTTAATCTTTGCAATGCTAAAAAGGAAGCCCCGGAAGAACTATGATTATCCTTCCCCATAAGCATGAAGGCAGCCACAATAATTTCCAATGAATGGCAAAGTAAGACTGTTTCTAGCAAGTTTGTGTGGAAGAACTTGAGTACTAAAAAAGAAAGTTATTTTTGTAGTTTTCAACTTCAGAGATACAGTTTAAAATGAGTACATTAATTTCATATCCAGTTTTCAAGTTACTAAGGAAATAAGTTAATCTTAAAAAAACTGGTAAGCATCTGGCATGCTACATCAAGGGAATTCTTAATGTTTACACTGTGATATAACTTTATAAATTTAGTTCTAGTAGGAAAAAAGTTACTTTAAGATCAGAAAATATATTTAAATATTACAATGAAATAGTAGTGTAGATCAGTTTAAGCCAGATAACTGAAAGTGACAATTTACAGTTAGCAATTCAATGGCTAACATACCAAAACAGAACTTTGTTGTTTGTCAATACCATAGCAAGGAATTGAAAGACAACAACTTACTCTTTTTGAATGATTGTGTTCTTCAAATGTAGCAGACAACAAGCATTTTGCTTCATGAATTATATTATTTTTTCCATTTTAGTCTTAGCATGACTTTACAGATACTGCCTTTAAGGAAAAAGAGACTGAAGTTGTTAAAATGAGTATTACGTGAATGATTTAAAAAACAATTAGACAGATTTGAAATACCATATTTCAAATGTCAAAGCAATCCAGGTTCCTTAAACAAGTATTTATGTAATATAAGAATTGTATCTAGGACTTTCCAAATTAAGTTTTACACTAGCCTCTCCATGAGCTGTATTCTGAGAAAACAATATATAAACAATAGTGGTTTTTAGCTATTACACATGAATCAGCTTGTTTCAATGGATTTAAAAATAATGTATGTTAAAAAAAAAACCCCTGTCATCAGAAAAAGGTTATTTTTCCTCTCAGATAGTGATTTTAAGGACTATAGTAAACGAAGTAAGGAGTGAACAATACCCCTCCCTCATTCTTTTATGAATTACAGTACCTGGGGTCTTGATCAACTGGAAAAAACAGAATCAAATCTTGTTACACGCTTGGCGAACATATCCCTCAACTGAAATTAACTTAGCCTGAAATAGAAAAATCTGTGGCAGTCAACCTTTTTTTTTCTTTTTTTTTAATTGAGTTACCTTTTCATGAAGAACAAACTAATGCAAAGAGATTTATTACTAAAACTACGACATTATTTGCAACTTGTTTGGAGAAGAACTCAACTGTGTATGGTTTCAGATTGTTCTCAAAACACCAAGAATTTGTGCAGAAGCAAACAAATACATAAACTCAGAAGTTTCAAAAAACCACCACAGTGGAAATTTTTCTTTTTCACATTTATCCAGAAAAATCTCTCAGCACAGTGACATTTATACAAACTGATTTGTGTGCTATGCCACACTTGTGTAAATTACACAATAAATCCTGTAAACACTAAAAAGATAAACACTGATATTTCCCAACTAAATTATGGATATACCTGTTGTAAAAACGTAATGTGAGATCAGGAGCAATATTACACAAAATCCTGAAAGTCACAGCGTAAACCTGAGATTTTGGCAGTTTTATCAAAATGTCCTAAATTACTCTGTATGCATCACTAGTCCTCATGTCCTACTCACTGTTTATATTTGTTTGTCCCAAACAAATAAAAGTAGACAACTTTTTTTGTCCAACAATACATTAAACCAAAAGTGATTAGGTATTATCAAATTAAATATCATAAATAAAAAGTATTTACAGTATTTTCTAATTATTAGACAACAAAATAATCAATTGTGCAAACTTAAAACACCCAACATCAAAAATGTGAAGTATTACTTAAATCTTCACATACTGATTTTACAAAAAACTATTAAAATATTTAAAAATTTCCATTTTATCTATTTTAAACAAAGAAATTTCAAAAATGTTTAAGACTATTAAGAGTTATCAATTACACAGGCACTTCACATGTAAACAATCTACAGTACAACTGAAAAAAAATATTTGGCACCAACCTAGAAGACTGGAAAAAACTCAATAAAATGTGTCCTTTTCCCATTGTATACTGTTTTGTGTAATCACCATACACTCAGACTAAATACTGGCAACATTAGAAGTGTGTAAGTTACAATCAGGAGTGCAAAAACTGAGGAACACAAATATTAAGCTTTCTGAGAGAATGAAAGTGGATTACAAGTGATCAGTCACTCGCATTTTTACCATCATACCATCGCTACATTTTTGTCTTACCTTTAAATCAAATGATTGACTTGAAAGATTAAAGTGAGGGGGGTGTGCTTTGTACTTCTAAAATAATTCAAACAACATTTTCAATGTAGGAAAAGAAATCCAGCATTTAATTGTAACACTGAGATGTTAAATGGCAGCTTTTAAGTTAAAAATTAATTGGAAAGAGAATCTGATGCTACCACAATCTCTTTGTGCATCCAATTACAAAAGAAAAAAGAGTAATTATGTTCTTTTAACTGTCAGCTGACTCCAAGGTTTTCACATACAATTCCAAAGTAAGGCTCTCTACAGCATCTGGACAGATATTAGTTTTTGATGGCTTGGATGTTTCCACATAGGAAGCTGAACTGCCTCGGAGCAATCCAAATCAACAGATCGAATGGTAAGTTGTCTAGTTTCCAAGAAGTCATGTCACATGGAGGAAAGCTGAGATATTTTCAATGCAGGCAATTCAAGCAGAGCTTGAACTGTGAGGCCAACCTTCACCAGACCCCTTTCCTCCAGAATGTGATGAGGCAAGCAAAGTCTCTCCTGCAAAATAAAGCAGCACGTGTATCAAACTTTGTTCATTTTTTTTCCCCCCGAGGCAGGTAACAAACACATTCTCTCTGCAAGTCACACATACATCACTAGAAAATATTTGCATACAAAATGTCTTTTGCCTTAAATTTCGCATGGGATTCTCTACAGTAACAGAATGGTCAGAAACTAATTATATCTAAGATCTGTTTAAAGTGTTAACCTATGACAACACCAGAAGATACATAAAAGACTGCTAACTTCATAAAGCCAAACACTCTGTTTCTTTTCATAAGCAGAGCGAGAAAAACAGGCTGATGGACCCTGTTGGCTCAGTGACCTACTTCCCCCTTCTCTTGTTTTGTATGCTTATTACCAATTTTTCCCTTGGGAAAACTTGGAAGTGCTGATAGACTGGGTGGTCCTCAGTAGCGAGCCATTCCCCAAGAAAGTCATCTTTCAGTTTCAAAATTCAGCACAAGCTGGACAATTTTCCCAACTGCTAACTGGTTTTACATTGAGTTCAGGAGATAAATCTTAGCATCTCTAACTTCTGACTGGCCTGTGGCTCCACACTAGACAGAAGGTGTGGCAGAGCAGTAACCCAGGCTTCTAAACCCACAAACTAACTTTCTTCCACCAAAAAGACTCGAGGGAGTTTCTTGTCTCTTGTAATATGCAGGAAATGATATTTAAGGTTCCCTCCTCCCTGTACAGGGAAGAGGATGAACTTGGGCAACAGAAGCAAGAATAATGGGCTGCAACTACAGCCATGCTAAAAAGAGATAGTTAATCAGTTAGGCTACATATTTTTGTAATTGAAGGATTTTTCCTAGGCAGACACTGAAATTCATGCCAAAGTGAGTTGCTAAACTCAAGATTTTCAAATATTACAACATCCTCTTGCATCAGTTCTTTTGTTTAGATGATAATTTATTTTACAAGGAGGTCAGCATTATTTTACTATAAGGAACTGACTAGAAACCCACAAAGCAGCTTCCTCGAGTTCATACCACAGGCCAGAAATGGGACTTCTTTTCATATCTTCAAGTTCACTGGTCAGTGTTATAATCACTACTACTCCCTGAATTAAGCCCCCCAAAAAACCCAGCTTCAGTATTTGCTGACATTTTCTGTGTTTATTAATAAGTCAGTAAAGCAACTGGTATACCTGTGGAACGCCCAACTTTTTACAAGCATCAAGAAAGTTTTCAACATTTCTTCGGCACTTCGCCATACTGAGTTTAGGCTGTAAAGACAGGATGTTAGATTTTCATCATACATTCATGAAGGATTGTATATTTCTGACGTAAATTCAGTTACAGTTGCTAAAACACAGAACAAATTCTGTGAAGACTCAGTATATGAAAATAGCTCTTAAACTAAACTTCTGAGCCTTGTTTAATGCTTCTTGTAGAAAAACAGAAATAAGGAATGTAGCCAATTAATATGGTAAACACAATTCATGATGTTTTAGTATTGAACTCAAAAGCTTGTTTTCACGTAAGATGCAACTAAAGTGAGATAAATGACTTACCACTGCTGGCGATGGTACGTGAATGCTGGCAACAGAACGTGGCCTTATGTGATTGGCTAAATGGCAAAGAACTACTCCGTCCATCAATGCTCCTCCAATGTCGTCTGGCAAAATTACTTTTAACCTTGATTCAAGATTCTATTAAAAAGTCCATAAGTAAGTTACTTTCAACATTAACTAATTTTTATTTTTAAATCCAGGGTATTTTAAAGCATTCAGTTTAAAAGGGACATTTTAATACTAAGGTGAAGTAAATGGAGTCAACTCATACTTCACTAAGTACAAATATCCTTTCTCCTTATTATTAACCTTATATTCCCTTTGCTTTTTAATGACACAACTACATACATTGAGAAAGACATTCAGCCAACAACTACCATGATACATAGCTCTCAAAGCCATACAATGAACTCATTACTCATAATAGGAAAGCACTGAATTTAAGCACAGAAATGTTAGGCCGAATATCTCAGCTGTTAGTGTGCAGCTACTTTGTGTTGCAGAACAGAGAAGGGAAGGAGGGAATGTTTTTTCCCGCCCCAGCAACAAACCTTCACTGCTGAGGAAGTGAACGAAACAAGACAGCCTTCATAGAAGTTACACTCCAAATCAGTACTGTCCTGGTAATCAAAGCTGCTATGATTTAGTTAACCGTAACTGTTAAGTATCTTGAGAACAGAACTATACAGAAAACAACTTACTGGAAGTCTGAAATTTAGATCCCATTCAGTATTGTGTAACTTGTAGAAACTTTCTACACTCAAAAAGCATTTGGCTACTCAGAAGACTATGACCATTTTTCGTCAAATCTCAGGTCAAATAGCAGCAAACATAAGCAGACTTATTGTCTCCCTAGGAAAACCTAAAACCTCAGAAACCTAAAAAAAAATATTTATTTTTCATTTCACTTAATTTTTCAGCTGAAAAACCCTATTTAGTTCCTGGTTGCTATTTTCGTTGGACCAAAAATAGTATCAGAGTAGCCTGTTACATGAAATTCCTTAGGAAGAAATACCACTACAGAGATGCCCTTGTACAACTGTAATGATTTGCAGGCCTTTATTATAAAGATTTAAATTGTGATACAGAGCAAACTAAATGCACTGCACCCATATAGTAAATAACGATACATACATTGCGAAGCTGTCTTATTTGTTCCCTTTCTTCCCTTAAATGCTCCATTTTCCTCCTCATTGTAAATCCAGGATCCACTGCACCATAGTCCTGGCGTGATGCACGGCTGAAAGCTATTAGATATTAATGAAGTTAGTTTTCAGAATTCAGATTTAAAAAAATGTAATGACCAAAAAGCTACCACCAGGGATAAAAATGGGCAAAAAGCTGCAGAACTTTTCAGAGCAAATATATTTAAGTATCCTGATGTAAAAGACGCTGTCTGTGAAACTTATCTTTCAAATAAAATACACAGATCATCCTACTTAAGTGCAAATGGATAACTGTTTGAGATATACAACTCCATTTGCACTTTTCCAAGCATATCTTGCAACCTACCTTTACAGTATTTTCATTGTGTTTTACTTTTAATCAAGTATAAAGTCTTTATGGAGACTAAAAAAGGGACAGAACTCCCTGATATAACTTACAATCAAAGACTTAAAATATATATGTGTATATATATACACCTACACATGTGCATGTGTTAGGTGTGCATAGGCAGAGACAAAGTCATTGCTCATTAAAGAACTAAGTGAAAAATACAAAATGTCTCATCTAAAAGTTCAGAGTTGTTCTTTAAAAAGGAGGTCTGTTAAATAATCACATCTACTTCACTATTCCTCATGGTCAGAAAGCCTTCATATGACAATTCTATTATTTCATAGAACACTGGTAAATAAATACTTTTCTGTAGCAATACCACTGTATCCTTAAGTATTTTACCCCATGCTTTTGAGCAAAAAAAGTCCATACTTACACCTTTAGAACTTTCTATATTGTTTCTAATAGTTTGGATTTTAGCAAGAGATCTAACAATCAAAAATAACAGAAATTTTATAGATACTCTTGAAATGACTGCTCTGATTTTATACATTATGAGACTATGTAGTTTGTATACAGAAAAATACAACTGCATGTTACGGACACAGTATCTATGGAAGCATCTAAAACCACAAAGATTTTGGCTTGTAACTAAGGAACAAAATGCCACTCACTTTCCTAGAATTGAGTGGAAGGAGTGCTGCTGTTTTATGAACGTCAGCTGGCAGTGGCTCCTAGGAAGCCTGTTACTGCACTGAGAAAAGATGGGCTGAGAAGCCCTAACAAGCCTGCTTTCCTGCAGCCAAGGATGTAGATAACTCAGAAGCCTCTAAACGATCACAGCCAGGCATGTCCTGGTACATGGAACTAACCTCTCTCCGGCACAGAAGTTTCACACAACTGCTTATAAATCTCAAGTGACTTAAGGGCCCTGAAGAAGCCACTTGCATGACCTCAGCCACACATACTCTACTACCAAGGGCTCACAGGCTAGTATTAAGGACATGAAGCTTTGCTACCATAAACACCGAATGAAATTAAACTGAAGAATTGAGATAATTCTTTCTTAATGAATTTACACAAAGACTGTTCCCTTAAAAACAGAGAAGAGTGGTATTAACTGGAAAAAGGATTGCACAGTGGCTTTTCCAAACTATGTTTTACACTGTTGATATCCAAAATTCATACAGGTACTTGCAAACAAAAGAATACTGTAACTGCAATAAAAAATAATTTGTTTCTACCTAGATTTCAGAGGACTGAAAGTCTGCTTTAGACAATACAACTTTCTTATGAGGGTATGGCAAAAGTCTTGGAAGAGTCAGGGTGCAACAAAGCACTAAGTCACAAAACTCTTGGCAAAGCTCTGCTCAAAGCATCCTTTCATAGGACAAATTACAAAAATCTACTTATCTTGAAAACCTCCTGCCTCAGCCATCAGATCTCAAGAATAACTGCATGCCAGTTCCCCGTTCTTTGATAGGGACTAAATATGCACAAAATAAATCAGTGGGGAAAAAAAATTAAAAATTAATCGAAAAAAAATCACTGTGCAACTTGGGGAATTTTCAATTATTCATCTGCCAAAGCAGGTGTCTATGTCTTTCCCAGTACTATGCTTGTGGTAAGTACACTGATTGGATTGCTGTACTGTGGCATCTCTTCGTATTCGTTCCCATTCATGCATCTGCTATCCTTACCATCTATTCCAGTCTGGGAAATAAACATCTGTTCTATCATGCTATGTTAAAGAGCAGCAGCTTACCTGACCTTGGTTTGAGACCAAAAGGACCATGAGTGTTACTATCTGTCCTTTCATAATCCTGTTAAAAGAGATAAAGTCAGTTTTCTTCCATTCATTAAAAGAATTAACTTTTGTTACCATCAAGACAGTGTTTAAATTATTCCTGCCTAAGAAAAGTGAGTCCTTCTGCTTAACTGTAACAAACTCTTTTGAAGGAGACAGTATAAAATAAATGGAATGAAAGTAACCTCACTACATGCAGATAAAATTATCTTACTGAGGAAGAAAAGCAGCACCAGATTAACTAAAATCTGCCCTAAACGATTTTAAACTACTGCACACCATTCTGTGAACAGAGTTCCAAGCCAGCTGTAAGCAAATGCAAACATCCTCCCAATGCTTAGCATCAAAATCTTTCTTAAGAAATGTTTACTTTCAATTATGAAGATCAGGTTTTCTCAGTTCACCATCTAAAAAGAGAGATGCACTCAGTAATTTGGTATGTACATCCTTATTGTGACTAATTTCACTGTATTTGGGAGATGTTCTCATTCTGCTCCCTCAGGTTCCTTATGGACATGAGGTGGAAACGTTAATACTCTTTGGTATGCTTTATTCAGACCTCAGCCACAGTGAGACTATATGGACATTCCTCAAAAAGGAAGGCAACCAGTGAATCAAGTTGCCAGGCTGTACCACAAAGGTGCCAGCCAGAATCGTAAAGGATGAAACTCTAAGAAGTGTCAGTACCTTTGGGTTCCCCCTGTGATATATAAAATACTAAACCACAAGTTTTACTTAAAATCCTCTGAATGGCTAACGCATAGGAGACACCTACAAAATACAGCAAATTTTATTTTTGTTTTACTAGCTATTTTAATTAGGAAAGATTATGAAGACAAAGCAATGTACCTTTCTACACATCAGTCAAAAAGAAGAAATCCAGGAAAGATCAGATGGTTGCAAAGGTAAAACAAATTGTAATACCTGTCTCTAATTTCTATCTCTGTTTGAATTTTTATTATGATGAAATATTTCTAATTGCAGTTTCAAAGGAAAATAACACCTTTGTACCTGCATGGAAAACCTGGTGACAAGTAATGCACACAAAGAAATGTTTGTTGAATGAAAAACAAAACCACAAACTTGTACCTCAGATGACACAGGAGACTGTGGGGACACATTAGTATTATCACTGTCTTGCTAAAAAGAAATCAAAGAGATGAAATTACAAAAAAGAAAATCATGATTTAACAAGAAACATGAAATTATGAAATACATAATACATGAGACAGGCAACATTTGTCAAGTGTGCGACAAACTGGCAGCAACTAAATTTAAAAACATGTAAGTCAAGGAAACACTGTTCACTGTTTATGTCGACTATTACTTTCACATGACCTCTGTTTGATACGTGAATTAACTTTCCTATTACTGAAGCAAGTAAATGTCCTACTTTTCCCTAGTACACAATCTTGATGACTTTTTTCCAAATAAAAAGGAGTATAATACTTATTTCTCCTATGGCTTTGGAATGCAAAGTTTGTTCTGTGACTGTGACTTGTAGGTGTTCATAAAAGACAAATGAATAAAATGTTTTCTTAAATATTTTACACAATTACTATTTCTCACCTCATCATTTTCATTTCCACTTGAACTCTTTCTGGAAGACTTATACTGTAAAACACACACAATTATTACTTTAAAATGGAAGTATGGCTTTCATTTGAACTAAATGGCTTGATATCACTCAGATGTTACTTATTACTGGTGAAGCTGCTGAGAAAGAAAACATGTTATAGAATCAAAGGTGCTAAAAGGAAACAAAACAGAAAAGGAAGTAGTTTCTAGATTAGTCAAGATCTTCATTATGTTGATGAGAGGATAAGAGGATTTTAAAACTAATCACTTCTATAGTGTGAGCTCTGACTACATATGACAGTTGATCCAAGTGAAAAGATCGTAACAACTGCTACTCTGAAGTATTATTTGTTAGAAAAAACTATGCAACCTGTGAAAGTTACTTTTACAATATGTTTTGCTATGTAACTTTAAGATTGCTTACACTTTGACAGATTGACTTGACACTGTAAAAATTTAAATTAAAAATAATCAAGATTTCCTTTACAACTTCAAAGCCTGATCACATCCTTTTATCTATTTAAGACCAGCACTTTTTCCACAGGTCTGACTTGCTGCACATTGCTTTCATCACTGTCCTACTTCCTGATTATCCTAAAAGTGTAGGAAATGAAGGAGGGATTGAATAAAGTGTCAGTTGTTGGTTCGTGGGATTCTTTTGTTGTTTTCAGTTTTTGGTTTGTTTGAGGGGTTTTGGGGCAGGGGGGTGGATTATTTTTTTTTTGGTTGTTATTTTGTTGGGTTCTTGGTGGTGGTGTTTTTTTTTTTTTAAACTATATGCAGAGCACAGGTAGTTCTGGAGTCAGACAGAGACCTACTACATATATCCATGACTGGATATTTCTCTTCTTGGGTTTATTTCCTGTATGTTTGCAGTACAAAAGAACACATTACTTTGGCAGCTAGTAAGGCAAAGCCTAATTTTCTATGCCCTGCAGACCTCTGCTGCAGATTTCTGTTTACACAGGCCTTTGGCCAGTTCTGTGTTCATGTTTTTCCACCATAATTAACCATATCAAACCTAGTATGTAGTAATTTTTTACACTGTGGATATGCTAACAAGAATTTCAGCTTGGATATAGCTAGGATCCAAAACAACTACAAACTCTTAGGGGGGGTGGAGAGTCTTCAGTAGTAAGATTCTTTTTACATATTTAATGCAACAAAGATTTCAAGTTCCAGCGAGACTTCAGTCCAATGCCACAAGAAAAGGAGTTTTGATTCTCACAAGTATTTTCTTACCCTTCTGCTGCACAGTACAATTGCACAATAAAAATATGTACTATGTATAATAAAAACGCTCTATAAATACTTCTGGATGCTAATCCAATTAAATGTTACGTGTTCTAATGACACCCATTGCAGTGATTTGGCATGTATTCTTAAGATATTACTGTTTGGCAGTACAGATATGATTCTTCAATGAGCATTTTTGCCAAGAAAACATGGACACAATATGAACTGAATTTTCATTGGTTTCTCAGAACAGCAGTGGTACCTATTCTTTTTTTCCCAGTTTGCCATGAGAGACAGACTTTGTTTCCCTTGCTTATTGCCTTGTTTCTGCAAATGAAACTATCAGTGACACACTATTTTTGGTTATCAGCACAGCCTGTTTAATTCACTTTTGAGACACATTTATAGCTCTATGTAACGTGGTTTCAGGTATCCGTTTTAATCACAGGGCTCAAAACTGAAATCTGTATTAGCATTTAAAGATATCCCTTAAAGTTATTAGCAATCACTAATGCAGGTCTTCTGTATTGATAACGCAGCTGTTTCATGAGTCAAATGACTGAACTCTGTTTTACTTAGAAGTTTCTCATCTTCCACACAAAGGTTACAAGGCAAAGTTAATTCAGGGATAAAAACCCTGGAAAAAGGATACAACTCCATAAACTCTTCAGGAAAAAAAAAATAAATAGCTTCTATAATCACAAGAATGTATCTGAGCTGTATGGCATGCTGTTTTTCCTATAATTTAATTTCTTTGAAGTTCCCTAGCATTTCATAAAGATGTTTGATGGCAAAGATCCAAGAAACTAATTTCATAAGTGATAAATTTAATTTTAACTCAACTTAGCAGTGGTCAGAATTCTCCTATTTCTCTATTATATTCCAAAACAAGTTTCATCTAATGCTACTGTAAGTTCCTATCTGTTTTGCAATAAGCAGACACTGACATCTGGTGACCAATGGTATACACTACAGCAGTAAAGTAATACAGAGAAAACTTCCTCTCTAAAATGCAAACTAAGGCAGTGAGAACGAAAATGCATAAGTCATTCTTATAATCGTGCTGCACAAAGAGATAATGTACATTTTCCTTGCACTACAAAAAAAAATAATCCCTCAAAATAGAGGGGGAAGGACCAATGACTGAAGATTAGTTTCTGGCTTTACCAGAAAACAATTGTAAATTACTTTCTTTTATTTAAAGGACAAACAAAGTCTTTAGTCAATTTTTTCCTCCGAATTTTCCTGCACTCTCATGTTACCCTAAATACATACATATGTATTATTTAACTCAAAAGAGCCAAATAAAAAATTACAGGTTACATGCAAAATTAAAAGCATGACAACCTTTGAGGTTTTCTTACCTTTACTTAGTTACCTAGTTTCTTCTACTCTTACTAAAAAGTGTCACCCACTCACACTCCCCGCCATTACCTTGAAATACTCTTTTCTAATTTGTTTACTTCTCCTTCTTTCTTCATTCTGCCAAATCACTGGCTGTGTTTCTGGCCAATGCTGCTCATCCATTGAATCCTTCTGGTTTTCCAGTGGCTAGAAGGTTCAGAAATATTTTTACGTAAAATGTAAATATACCTCATGTGCATTAACACAAATTATTATGAACTACAATTATGAATTGTTTGCCTCTCTCATAATCTATCTTTATAATATGAAAGCGTTATCAGTCTTAATGGTGATTCTGGTAGAAATCACTTATTTCCTTTCAAATCTTGAAATGCATTTCACAGAAGAAAAAGAATCATTTAAATAATTCTTAAGAAAATAACACTCTCTTCTGCATTGAGCCTAATTTTTGCAGGTATGTTAGGAAGCCACCTAAGGCTGCCGTAAATAACTTAAAAAAACAGTTAGAAGTGTGGTTAGCCACTAGCATATCTAATTTCTCAATCTGAATACTCATCGCACAGGAAAAGAATGGCGACAAGACAATTTTAGTATTTGTCTGCTGTTCCCATCTAAAATATTACACACATTAACTAGCTGTAAAAGAAATCTCTCTTTCAAAGTATTGTATTAGGTAATATATTCTCAAGAGACAACTAAAGTAGATTTAGTCTTAAAATAACAATGAATAAGTATGAATGTTTATTTTATGAAAATGGAAAGCAGACAATCTGAAGGAACCATTTCATAAGGCTAAAACTACATTTCCAACTTCTGCTTCATATTAGAATATCAGACCATTTAAAGCAGTTGTAAATACCCGATGGATTAAAATCTAAAATAAAGTACTCTCTACATTTTTCACTGCAATTTTATCGTACCATGCAAGCTTCTCAGTGAGGTATGGGGAATGAAAGGCCTACATAACTCAAACCATTTAGAATTTTTTTTATAAAGAACATTATGGTGAGACAATAAAATTTATATGTAAAGAAATACTAAAACCAAGTAAGTAAAACTTACGTCTCATTAGTTTCAAGATCTTAAAGTTAGTACCATATGCTCTTAAAACAAAAGGCCTCCATTGCAAGTCAAATTATCTTGAAGCATAAGTTCTTCAAAGGTTTTATATTTTCCACCACAATTACATACATACAATAGCTATGTGTATAAGCAACCATATGAATGTATAAAAGCCTTCTGTCAGAAATAGGAAACCAAAAAACCAAACCAAAACAAAAAAAATCAATCAAATATGAAGCCACTACATTTACATTTGAGTATTTACCTGCCAGCTGTATGGGGACACTGGGGAATTCATTCCATCTGCTGAGACACTAAAAATTAAGATGGAGAGGCATTATGAAATTTACTACTGTTTGTGTACTTTAAAATATCAAAGAAGTGAACACTTAAAAAGCAAGTTCTCTGCAGCACTACAGTATTTTTTGGCTACCTGTATAAGGATGTCACAATGTGGCTAAAAAGTATGACCATTTGACTAAAATCTCAGATCATAGTTCACTCTCCTTACCTTATACTGATGATAAGTCTTCCACACTACAATACTTTATTCAGAAAAAGCTTTTTCTTAAGCATGTTGATCTTTAGAGATTACTAATGCATCTTCATCATTTTATTTCTCAAAGCAACCAATGAAACATTTTGTTCAAAGCTCAGAAGAGATCTATTGTTAAACTTCTGGAAGACTCACGTGCTTCATTTCATTGTTATCTCTATAGAGTAAAGTAGAAGCTTATACTAATAGGGAAGGGAAAAACATTTTAAAATGGGACAGTGAAACCGCAAAATCTCAAAAAACACACTCTGGAACATGGACTGCCTGAGATTGTTCAAAGTCTTAAAGAAAATAAAAATGTTTAGATTTAGTGTCACTGCAAATTTTTCTTTCTAAATCTTTCTGTGAAATTCGCTTCTATCACCTTACCAGCAACAATTTTATTCACATTCTGACAGCTAGCTTAGAAGTTGTGTGGTATACCAAAAGGCTAACAGCTGGGGACTGAATGCAAGAAGGACAAAACACCATGAGCAATTACAATAAATCCTAAAAGGAAAGCAACTAGGCACTTAGCTTCTGCTATTTTGTATTCGTTTCCCTTCCTCTTTCTTTCTGTTTGCCTCAAACCAATAATGCTACTTTTTAAAGCAGTTAGGCACAGCAAATTTATTTGAATCCTATCCAATAGCTTGATAAGCAATCCAGTTGAGAATTGCAGCAACTGATGCAATAAATAACTGAGTTTTGCTGTTGATACATATGTATCTATTAATTATAACTTGTTCTATAAGTGTAAATTCTTCAGGGATATGACAGTATTTCTACTCTCTTTGCATATTGCTTATGCAGTGTGTGATTTGGCATCCTACACATCTGTGCAATAAAACAACAAACAGCCTGCAGTATCTACCTTATTTTTGAGGTGTGAACAGAAGTTAAGGGGATGGGGAGTGTTTGGGTTTTTTTGGGGGGTGTTGTTTTGTTTGGTTTTTTGTTTGTTTTGGCTTTAAGTCTCAGAACTGTTTCTGTTTCGTCAACAAAATGAGGAAAGGTAAATTTAACCTTTCCTGGACTACCCTATAATATCAAGGCCTAACATAGCTGTATGCTACAAGAGGTGACAGCATCCCAAAGGACAGAAACTGTATGTTAAGCAACCAAGGACTGGAAAGTTCCAAATGCAAATGAATAATAGTTGCAGCACGGTGCATATAACCACAGCACATGTGCACAACTAGCTCCTTAAAACCACAGATACCAGTGAGAGAGAAGATAGCTAAAGCAGGATGTATCAGATTGAAATATCTTATACTGTATCCCTTTTCTGTTCCAGTAAATGCTTTCCTGATGTGTACCCGAACTGCAGAGAGCCGTTACCACCCCCAGTGCTCTCCAGCAACACCAAAAGCAGTTAGGGTTTTTGTTTCTAAGATTCACAGCAAAACTAGAGTCTGGACACAAGCAGGTACTGATTCTTTTGAACGTATAGATTTTAGAAGACTACGGCACTGACAAAAAAGTCACAAAAGCCACCACTCGAATGGAGTTCTTGTTAGGAGGCTGCCAGCAAGCTCTCCCTCTTCAGCTTAAAAATTAAAATAGAGTATTTCTTGATCCAACTGATTAAAAGAACCGATCTAGGATTTCTTAAGGAAGGGAGGGTTGAAAAATTCCTAAGTTCTCTCCCACCCACGTAGTCAGAAATTGGAAGCGGCGACTTCCCCATTTCCTAAAGACAAGGCTCTGGGTATTTTTGTTTGTTGTTGGTTTGTAGTGGGTTATTTTTATTCAAAGAAAGAGCATAAGAGTACAGCTCCTGCAGACAACGGATTCCTCATTGACACATCCTCCACAAACAGTAAAGGTTTTGCAGGCTGAACTCCCAGCAACACTTTTCCAACGGCTCTCAAAAGCACAAAAGGACTGCCAGGAGGGAAATTTAGTGCCATTTTACGTAACACATCTGCACAGGACTGTTACCTATGGGACACATGACCCTCTGGACTGGAACTGGATGTCTAAAACATCACTGAATGTCTATTTTTATGCACCTGAATTGCTGCTGTAATCAGACTCACAAATTAGTTTCTGGACATCAACCTCCCTACAGGTTCAAAAGTACAGATTTTAATTTTTTTTTAAATCTGAAAGAAAGAAGCTCAAGAACAGATTATTTGTGTAGCTTCTATTTCATCTTGAGCTAAAAACATGACAGAAGATGGCACCAGCAACACAGAATAAATATAAAAAAATTAATAAAATATTGAAAGCTGTGATAAATTTAAGTACATCAATACCATTTTTCAGATTCCATTGGCTGCTTTGGCCTGTTCCTTGTGCTTACTGAAACTGAATGATTAAGAAGCCTAGAAAGAAAAATAATACATATTTATTCAACAGCTTTGAGTTAAACCCTTTTTCTTAGAACATATGTTACTATCACTGCATAACATTTCCTGTAAATAAAAAAGTTTTGAACATTAAGGTGACGTTTTCAATAAAATTAGAATATGTATGTGTGTACACATATGAAATCCAAGCCCAATCCTGCTTCCATTTAAATCAACAATATTGTTCCCAGCTCTTGAAATATTTCAAGTTCTGAATTTTAAAGAAATAAAACTTGATGAAAATTCAAACCAAAATGAAGCCTCTTCTTCTTTTTCTCCCTGAACACATACTATTTCAGTTGATCACACACCTGTGCAAAGTTATGCTGCCCTGAACACAAAAGGCCCCACTGTTCAATAAAATTAGAAGACACAAAGCAAACAAGAAATGATACACAGATTGAGCACAAGTAGTCAGTCAGTAGGAGCAGGTAAGAAGGTAGCTGACTAAGAAACGCTGCAAGTGCAAAGGAAGTGTAGGGGGAAAAAGGAGAGGTAGAAAGATGGAGAAACACTGGCTAAGAACTAAATGAAAAGTCTAATGCAGAAATGAACCAATGGAAATTCCATTTTTCTAAATGGTAAACAGTTTTAAAAGCCTAAACTTATATAGAGATTTAGAGAAGTTTTTTCATCTGGAACAAACACATACCACACATGTGCACACACAGCAAGAAGATATGAGCTATTATGGATGTTTAAAGTGTTAAAAATAACAAAACAATCAGTAACGCTTGAAATTAAACATTTTCAAGTGTCATGTTGAATAGTAACTAGAATTAATAATTCTGAATTCTCGGAGGTAGTAATATTACACTTCAACAATGACTTCATGTGCAGAACTGATCAAAGCATATTTATGCTGAATTATACAGAGAGCTAGAATGTATTAAGAATCAGAAAGAATTAGAATAGCAACTACTCAACAAAAGAGAGTAAAACAGTAGGCACCTTGTTATATTTCATTATCATTACATAGGGCAGTACAACTATTAACTTTAAATGATTGATGGTTTTTCAGACTTCTCTGATTATTGTGATAAATTTGAGCTCAGTCATCTCATTTGTAGTTTAAATCTCTCACTGTGTGAACCTCAATTTAATGGGATTATGAGAAGTCAAGCCTGTAAACCAACACAGTTTGCAGCATCTGCTCCCTATATTTTTTCTTCAGAAACTTTAATTTTGAGGGTGCATTCCAGAATTAAGTTATACTATAGCCTGAAAACACTGTTATAAAAATAATATTCAGAGCGTAGGTTATAAAACCATAATATAAACATGCTATTTTAAAGTAATTAATTTTTAGAGAGAATTCCCATTTAAATTAGCCTTATGTCTTCAAGTGAAAGCAATGAGAAATTCAGAGAGACTTTGTAGCAAGATGTGACTGTTACAATAGAATGAACTTTAAAAAAAAAAAAAGACAGACATGCGAGTCATCTGAACAGTTTGGTACAACATTTGCACCAAAACTGACACTATCAGTGTAAATTCCACGATTGTACTTAATGCAGGCCATTTCTTTTTTAAACTAATTATATGAAATGCAAAGAAAAACTACTCAAGCTAATTCAAACATATATACACACACACTTTTCAGCTACACTGTTTCTATGAAATATATATTGTTTGAATTTATTATAAACTAAGTTTACTGCAAACTATGTATGTTTTTATACTTTGTAAAACAAAAACAAATACAATCAATCATTTTTGAACCTTCCTGTTTAAAAACTTAAGATTATGGATGAGGAAGTAACTGCAAGTTCAGTATCTGTCAGGTTAGCAGTTACTGGCCCAGTCAGAGAAATCTGAATTTCCTGTGCAATAAGTAACTTGAAAGTTTTTTGTTAAAGAAAATCGTGAAGAAAATTAATCTGAATTTACTAAATTGCAGACTAAGGAATTCATGGCAAAATAATTTGTTCAGCAGTAGTTACATTAAGAACTGTCTTCCAGGAAATACAATGCAAAACCGGGTATGTAAAAGTACTAATAGTTCATATTCAGAAGTCATGCTCTTTTAAGTGTGGTGTTAATGGTACAAGGATTTCAGCAACTGTTTCCATTCATACTACAAGTCATTAAATCCAAACCTTTCTTGTTATTAGATAAATTGTCAGGCCAATTACTTACTGATGGTCATAATTCATAAGTACTAAGTAAGAACTTGCATAAGACACTTGTGTTAATACTGCAATTAATTTCCTAACCACACAAATTAAGTTGTTACGGAGCTAGCATACAAACTATTACTTTGAAAGGGTTCTAAAACGCATAAACTTTGAAATGTAAATTACTCAACAGCACACAATGACACATTTTTATATATTAAACTTAAAAAACATCGTGATTAATTTTTCTATTTTTGTATCACGCAAGCATACTATCTACTCCACACTGCTGACCAGATGGGAGAGAAAGGCGATGGCAATACCAATTATGATACTGGAAAATATTTTCTAAAGTCTGAGAATTTAAAAAGTGGAATCTCTACTCAGTCACTTATACTTTCATATTCTGAGCAAATATAATATCATGATTAAGAGACACAAACGAAGTGAATGATGGTAATGGTATTTTAAGGTTAGCTATCTTCAAGTTCAAATAAGCAAGCACTACATAGGATCTATAAAGTGTATAAAGACACTAGAAATCTTTTACAGTGAGACAAAAAATGATGGATTTTAAACTCAGGCAGTCTGTCTTTGCATATGGCTCTACTTTGTGATTGTAAGCTGTGCTCTTAGAGAATCAGACAGTTTTAGGAAGTCACTGCTGTCAGGTAAGAACCCATACTTTGATGCAAACTGAAACAAGCTCATTTGGTACTAATAAAAAGTATTTAACCTAAGCTATCCTATTTTCTTTCGAAAAGGACCAGGAGTATCCAAGAGTAAGTTACAGTGTTTCAGCTGATAGGATAACAAAGTCCGAAATCACTTGATTCATCACCTACATGTCTGAGCATAGTTTACACAGCCCATTCCAGATTTCTTGTTACCTGTGAGGTTTGTGTATCTGCAAATGCTTCCCTCATGGCTGTCAAATGCAAAACAAATTGTCACTGGTCATGCTAATTTGAAAGCGATCACTTCAAAACCAAGATATCTTAAATAAAACCAAAAACTTTTGCCTGAGGTTCTATACTTGAGGTATTATGTATCAGAAGACGAAAAAACTGAAGAGAAAGCATGCCAAAGGTACACGAAATTATGCTTCTAGGTTTGGACTCATTTAAGCATTCTTTGGAGAGTTGCCTAATTAAATATTTTCCTTAAATAGTATTTAATCTTAAATAAATGCACTGCAATTTATTTTTGATAACAAAATACCTTACGCTAACTTAGCCAATTCAGTAACCCTTTATTCTGTTTTTGTTCAAGAAATGGCCAAAATTGTTTCTTTTATCCACATTTTAACTTTGGAAAACTGAAGCTCTACAAACACTTTATACCTTGATGCACGTCCTGCCGCCCTTGTCCTCTGGAAGAGTTTCTCACTGAATGAAGTCCTATAGCTTAATGGCCTTCGTCTGTATTCACATTTCATGTACACCAAAGCCAAAGACGGAAGAAGGAAGCAGGACAGGTTGATGGGAGAGGACAGGGAAGTCATTAGCATAGCAAGCAAAAAGAAAGAAGACTGCATAATATTTAAAAATAAAAAAAAAACACACTGAATGAACAGAAGCATGATTAGTAAGAAATTATTTCGTGATGTTCACTTTTCTGAGGATTCTGTTTACTCAGATTGAACATATTATCCACAAATAAACACAGAAATATCTTCACTAAACTTCTAAATATTTTTCTTATTGCCATTTATGGCAAGAAATTATAAATTCACAAAACCGTGGATTCAAAAATCAGGGCTAAATTTTATATCAGAGGCAATTTTGCCCTCATGTATTTAAAGATACATAAGCAAGAGTTAAAATATAAATGCTAAACTAAGTAGTAAAACTTAATAACTAATAAGATTGCCTACGTCTGAACAATTCAAGAGCAAAGCAGAACCATAAGCAAGATCACTGCATTAAGATACAACAACGTATGATGAGTAAAATTCAAGTTGCAGTACTTCAGAAGAGGAGTGGCTTGGTATTTCAAATGATTAGATAACCAGGAAATATTAAAACTAATCAAGACTCACATGCAATATAAATAACTGTCATATAAAAACCTAATATAAAAGAAACACACTTATTGTCTCTTTGTTAATAAATTAATATGAGAAAATTCAACATTCTTAGCCTTGTTTGCAATACTTTTGGTAATAAGAATGTATTAGCATTAAGATTTCATTCTTATTTTTCCCTTCCCAATGAGAACAACCAATTCTTAAATAGACTGCATGGAGTTGTAAGTAAAACTTATTTTCTCTTTTCCTCACACACACGCTACTGCTATTATATCTAACTAATATCAAATTCTGGTGAACTTTTAAAGCTCTGCAATTCACAGCATCAGGATATCAATTTCTAATGGCTTCACTTGCATTTCATCTTAAAAGAAAAACAGCAGCTTAGAATCTCATCCCTACACAAATTCAAAAGAAACAAAAATAGTATTTAAGCTGGTATGAAGTTAAATCCATTACTATGGGATAATGAACAACTTTAATGAACTATTATTAACTACAACTTCACCTTTCAGGAAAGAGGTTATACTTGAGAAAATACCTCACTGGTTATTTGCCTGCTTGGTAAAGAAACCAGAGAAGAAACAGTTCCTACCCTAGCCTGTCCACATCCTATGCAACTCCAGGTATTCCTTCCTGCTCTTCATTCTACACAATTGTTAACTTGCTCTATTACATTCCTTTAATCTGCTGCTTGTTTTACAGCTCCTTTTCAAGAATCATTCTGTTGTGATGCCCAACACAAAACAGAGAAAGTCAAGCAGTTCATCAGGATGACCTCAGACTGTTCAAATTATTTATTTTTTTATATATTTGTAATATATATATGCTCTGTCATTTTACAGAGTAATGTTTGAAAAAATTTCCCCTTCAGTCCATAGGAAATTTCTATCTCGCATCAGACTGAATGGAGGAAGCACAAGCTAAATTACCTTGCATTTGAATAAAAATAAGCAGTCACAAACAAATGGTATGCAGGTTCTGTACCTCATACAAACCAAGACAAAGCAATTTTAACATGTTACCAATAATCTACTTACATGAGCATTAACCATGCCTACTTATGTATACTGCTTTGAAAAAAAAGTATAAAAAAAATAGTTAACATACATCAAACCAGGAAATCAATACACTTCCACATTCAACTCTTCCTCTCCATAAAAGGTATGTCACTGTTTCTCTACATAGCAATTTTATGAAAAGACAGACAGGACAGGTATCTTGAAAGAGTTTGTCATTTTAACTGTTTAACAGCTGGACAAAACTGTTCTCAAGGTGTCAAGAGCTTTTGGTTATAAGACAGGTTAAAGGATAAATTAATTGTAACACAAGTTATCTTAACTAATATTGTAATACCTGTGTTTTTGTTCTTGCTGCAGTAACTGAGCTGCTATTTTTCTCAAGTCAGTCACTTCTTTGAGTTCATCATCATCTTCAGCTAGTAGCTGTTCTTTCTGAAGTCTGAAAAATTAAACATTAGTGACTTGCCTGACTTCAGTAAAGCAAGACACAGAAATGGCTACATTATTGGATAATTACTAAGAAGAACTTCGTGTAAGTTTATTTTCTGTCCAAGGAGGAGTACTCTATGTGTTCAGTATGAGATTTCTTTCCTCCATATTCAAGAAGCTTAAAACAAAACCACACTCATCCCCCACCATCAGTAAAACCTTCCCAAAAAAGATCAAGAAGATTTACCTTTTTTCATCTCCCCAGTCCTCATTCTGTTCTATTTTCTGGGATTTCTCAGGATGTTTCCCCCGTTCCTTATACGGAATGAAAAATAAACTTAGACTTGAATTTAAAAAAAG
>NW_009601262.1:725-26817 GCF_000690535.1 Cariama cristata | reverse complement strand
TTTTTCTTTTGTCAAGCTCTGCTACCTTGACATAAGATGGCAATGGTCCAATCTGTACGTCTCCTTGCTCAGGAACAACTCCCTCTTCTGCATTTGGATCAATGTAATCATACACCTCTTGGTCTAGTGAGGATTGAGGAAGAATGGAAAAGATGGTATTAAACAGTTCTCTCAACTAAATGTTATTCCTTAGAGATATGAGTACTTAAGAAAAATGTCAGATAAAGATAAAACAATGAAATCATGTCTCCTTGAGCTAGAAATAATCTCTTTTTTTTTTTTTCTTGTCTTGACTATTTGTGATTATTACATTGTTGTCCGAAATGATGAAAATACAATGCCAACATGTGATCATATCATTTTCTGCAACTTTCTTTTCTTAGATTACCTCAGCAAAAGCATTTCTGTTACCTAAAATGACAGATGGACAACACATATTACCTTTCTGTGGATCGAGTTTACTTCCCATTACATGATTGTCATTCCTTAATGTCTGTTCCCTTGTTGATTCTGATACCTGGGAGTGAAGACTGATCGTGTCATCATCAGATGGCTGCAAAGACAGTCACATTTACTACAGAAATTACATACCAACTATATTACTATATCATTTGCTAACAACTCACAAATTATAGTGCAACTGACCCTATCGTGAGGGATGGTTCCCAGGACAGAGGAAATAACATCAAGTCAGGTGGAGTTTTTTTGTGGGTGAGGTTTTTTTGGGGGTGGGTGGGAATGGGGTTCAAGAGAATCATAGTTTGGGGAATGATAGACAACTGTTCAGTATGTAATGCTGAAATACAATATTTTATTCAAAGAGGTCCAGTCCAGCCCCGGTCAGTGGACTAAGAAAACTATATTTAGGTACTTCCCTATCTAAAGCCTCCAACTATTTTGACCCTTGTTAGACCACTGAAAGAAAAAAAGAAAAGTCTCAGTTTTACTTCTAATCATTTGGAATTTTCTTAAAATAAACCCAGCTAGTAATACTCCTTGTTCTACAATTTTCCCACTAACAATCACTCCACATTTGTAATAATTCTCTTTCTAAGTTTCAAAAATCTTATGTTCTACACTATTCAGCTTTGACATCATTGTTATTAGTTACAACTCCTTAACCTAGCTTTCTACAATACACAGATATCTTGTAGGGATTTTTGTTCATCACTTTAAACCTAGCAAATCATTCAGAAGTTCATTAAAATTTAAACAACGAGGATTAGTAACATATACAACACTCAAGTTTAGTTCAAATAAACTTTCATTTTAAGTACATTCATTTCATTAATAACAAAAGAAAGTTTCAAATAAATTTTGTCCTTTGTGTAGAAAATAATTATGCACTTCACACATTAGAAGATCCAAACAATTCCTTAGATCAGAATTCAGTTTTAAAATGTATGAAATTTGGACTAGAATGAACCTTAACCAGAAAAGTAAAAGCCATATGTAAATAATTTGTGTCTGATACTGGCATTCTAATGGCTTAAACTCAACTGTAGAGATATTCAAAGAATGTTAAATGCAACTTAGTTAAGTATTTCTCAAATGATACAAAATTCAAAGAAAAAAATCCTCTAAAAAACCCACACAAATTACACAAATTCAACAGTGAAAAATACGCACTTCTGTTGTGGATAATCTTTTATCCCCATTATCACTTCCGATGCCAGAGTCTGGTCCATGATTTTTATTGGGATAAAAGTCCTCCATGCTACATTAAGAAAAACACACAAAAAAACCCACAAAGGAATGAAAGAAACAGTATTTTCTTTTAGAAAAGTGAAACTAAACATCCTTTTAAAAATGTTCTGTATACTCATCTACAGTCACTGATGCAGAATTTTTGCACAATATCCCACGTGCAGAGAAAAAATTCTTCATCTCCTACAGCAGTTGTTCAAGAAAAAAGTATCAAAGCAAAGTTAAAGTGGAAACAATCAATTATGGTACTCTCTATAGCTACACAATTTTAGAATTATTCTACTTCATTCAAAAATACTGCCTTCCGAAAAGAAGTATTCCCCTGAAACAACATAATTCCTTGCATTCTACTAGCAGACATCGTTTTCTGCTAGTAGCAAATATACATCCCCTAATAGACATATTACAATGATTTAACTCTGCCTGAATATCTACGAAACATTTCCTCCAAACTTATGCCTTCCAAAGATACAAAATTGGCAGCACCAGCAGGATGTGTTTTCCAGCTGTGCACCAGAGCTTGGTTTGAATTATAAGATTATCTGGAAAGTGTAATTAAACAAGTTCTCACTACTACAAATAAGACGTACAGTGGTAATACCCATGACTTTGTTCCTCTGCAACAAATTTTAGTTGTAGGCCTTAAGTTCAGTGGAGGCTTTTGGGGAGCAGTTGTGAACTACAGTTTTTAGGAGCATTTAGAAGCTATCTACAGATGCTGTGGACTAATTCCCTATGGCACAGTTGTCTGAGACTAAGACCATGTGCTGAATCTGATGGTTCAGATGGTTCTGTGTAAGCTTTATTCATAACTTTCATCTTTCCTTCAGCCTTGAACACAGAGAGGCACAAGTTGCACGTGACATTTTAAGAAAATAGGCAAAAAGGGTATTGTTCCATATAGTTTCCAATGGCAAGCCAAATAACGACAGAAATTACAAAAGCATTTCCACCATTTAATTACTCAAGAGATACTCAATACAAAAGCCCCCCAAAATATTCTGCACTTTTTGACCTCAATTAATCTAATAAAAAAATCCATGATATTGCACTGATGTTTAGGTAGTTTCCCTTAATACATATGTGGGAGGCAGATTTTCCATCCAACAGACTAACTCTAGATTCAAGACATTTATGGGAACTTCTCATCTACTATTTTGACATATCTGTTTTGGAGCTGAGTTTTCCAATAAATAAATTTAAAACACATCTTTGTTCTGATTTCCAAATCTTTAGTGAGTACAATGAAAATTTTTCATAGGAACTCAGATGGGCCAATTAAGCTTCCACTAACACGACCTCAGAAAACAAATACTATGACCCCTAAGTAAAGAACAAACAAAGTATTGAAATTACACCTATTACCTGCAATAAACATCATTTCACAGCAAATGCTAAAGTACAATGAAATAAAAAATCCACTACTCACCTGTCTGTGAGTGGCTGGGAGGGGATCCGTTTACCTAATGACGGAAGATCCAAAGAATCTGGTTTTTTATCTATTCTGAGGCACGCCTGAATGCTGAGGAACTTAAATATATGTACTTTACCCTTTAAACATATCTGTCGGGAAACAAATGAACAAAAAAAATGTTAATTACATAGCATGTCTTTTGAAAATGCACCCCAGCAAATATTTTCTACACTGAGTTTGCACCTACAACTTCCCACCAGGAGAAATACAGCTCAAAAAACAACAAAAACCTGATTGGTATAACTTGGAACAGCTTCTTTCTTAAGATCCTAATGCATATTTCTGAACTAGAATGCTTTAATACTAACCTGTGCTGGTGGTATCTGCATTGGATTGTTATCCAAAACTATAACTTGTAAGTGACGTAACTTTCTGTAACAAATTGGAATTTCTGTGATTTTATTACAAGAAAAATCCAGCTTCACCAAGGGAAGGTCTCCTAACTCTGCATTGCAGGAAAGAAAACAAAACAAAAGAATCAGGTATCTTCTTAACACTACCTAATATATCTACATCAAAGAAATTAAGATTAGTAGCTTACCATCTGGCAACATATGGAGGTTATTTCTTCTTATGTTTAATTCTCTAAGTGACTGCAATTTTCCTATCTGTTGGGGAAGAACCTGAAGTTCATTGCAGCTAATATCCTAAGAAAGACATAATTAATAAACTGAACATCTTAAATTAAATTAAACAAAGGAAAATTGCTATCAAAACTACTACAAAGCATGCTATAAAAAAAAAAGAAATCCTATCTTTCTTGTTTTTTCCCCAAAGGGAAAAAGTGTCGTAACAGATCTTGCTGTTTCTTCGGTATTTAGTGATTTATGTTTCAGAAATTCAATTCAAAAAGTTAAATCAATGAATGCTGAAAGACTGGTTTTGAGATTAAAACTGTAGCCTAAGAAACTGGAGTTCCTGCTGTAGTTCCCATATCACTTAAAACCCTCTTGTGCTACTGCTGGCAAGTGTTTTGCATCCTGCTCCTTTTATAAAAATTCTTCCTCCTTAAAAAACCTTGAACTAATCCATGCAACCAAAAATCTACAAAAAGCAATAGCAGGCCCACTAACTTTTTGGATACCAGCTCTATAGGGTGACAACACTGCACCAAGCGAACACAGACTACAGCTATTTCTACCACTTATTTAACATTTATTTACATAGTCCAGACCAAGTCAACAATCACACTGATATAAAACTGTTCTAACTTTTTTTATTTCTGATTCAATAAAACTGACTTCAAAGACTAGGTTCCTAGTCCCAGATGAAAAACTGGAAGTTGATTTTAATTGCAAGCTGAGTCAGGAACCAGAAGCCAGGCCTTAACCAGACCAATCTAACCTCCTCCTCCACTACATGCTTCCGGAGCTTCAGCTTAGGCACTGCTCATCTGCTTTTGGCAACCACAATTTCTACACATACTGGATGTCTCGGAAAGTGCAGGCTGCTTGGGATCAACTGCTGTAAATATATCGCAAGTTCTTCTCTGTCCACGTCACCAAATTTAAGATGGGATTCCTCTCCTAAAAGCATCTTTCTAGCACGTGGCTTCATTGTGAACCTTTTGTGGTTTTTTTTAATGTATATATTACTTATGTTCTAAACAGGTATTACACAGGTACTGGAATGAAACTCTCTAGTATGTCCTTAATCTGTGTCATCAAGCACACATTTTGAAAAATAAGACAAAAATACCACAACTGTAATTCTGAAAAATATTCACTTCCTGTAAACAACAACAGTGATCCCACCTTGAAATCCTCTGACATTGAAGTAAGCATAAAGCATTTGTCACCAAGGAGTAGAGGACATTAGAAAAGCTTCACAAACATACAGAATCTTTCAGATTACTTGTAAATTAAAAAAGAATCTTAATTTACAGCTTAGAAATTAGGTCATGTTAAAAGAAATCTCCAGGTTATACGCAGCTACTCTGGAAACAGGATAAGGACTGCTTGCAATGACCAAAGAAATCATACATACTGAAGAAAAAAAAAAACCAAACATAGTCAAAGTGCCAGGTTAGTGAATAACTGTGCGTAGTTCTCCAAAACACATGAGCTTAACATGGAGTAATGATTAGAAAAGCCTGGAATATTAAGAAATACAGAGAAAGTAAAGGATGACAAAGCACAAAACTTCAGTGTGCCATAGGATAAAATCATGTTGCACAGACACCTAAACTGTGAATACTACACATCATTCTATTCACCCCAAACAAAATTAAGGAATAGCAGAAATGGGGGGCGAAGGCGTGGAGAGAAGGGGAACCACGACACAGAACAAGACAACAATGATTGAATGGCAGAACTTGTATAAGAGTACAGAGTAAAGAAATGAACTCTTCAGTTGGAAAGAAGATTCCTGATAACATATAAGAAAAAGAAATAAAATTATTATTATTGTAAAGAAGGTAAACAGAAAAATTCACCATTTTTAACAACATACAAGTAAGGAACTCAAATGAAATAATCTGAAGTGTGATTTTATTTATGAACACCTTAAGCTTTAGTTAACTCCATACCGATTTGTGTTTAACCCCATTTTTCAAACTCTACAACATATTACACCTGTAATTTCAGCTCAAACACTAAGAAAAAGCAGTAACTGCATTTAAACTTTGTAGTTCTGTATTTAAAAAGTAATAATTTATATTTTTATTATACTGTAAATAAATTATTATAGTTTAAGGTTACTTAGTACAATGCTTCACAATTGTACTTACCAACTCCATTAGATCTCTCAACTTTCCAATTTCTTCTGGAATGGAGACCAGCTTATTATTACTGACAACCAGAACTTTAAGTGGAAGATCAAACAGGTATTTTGGCAACGTTGATAAAAGATTTCGACTTGAAAGAAAGAAAAATGAACAAGCAAGGCTAGATCATAATCTTCTTTTAAAGCCTGATTGGGAGTCTGAGATACACATTGTACAACTTATCTCCTATTCCGCAAGATATTCTCCACCTAGCACAATTCCATCTACAGTTAAGCTACAATCTCTGTCATTAATTCCTTACCAAAGTCCTCTCAGATATGTGAATTTTAGGTCCCCATCTTGCTTGATGAAACAAGCATGTACTATAACTGAATCTAGCACTAAAATGTAGAGAGAAATCTGTTAAGAGAAACAATATTTGTAATGTTTGCTTTTATCCTGCTTTCCGATACCTTCAGAAGGACCACCTGATCTGACAGTCTACCAAAATAAAGTTCATGTTCTCAGCAAACCAGAACTTTATAGGCGGCCATTGCTTCTCAAGTCATGTGGTCATGTCATCCTGAGCCATCACAAAAAGCCCTTAACATCTATTACTGTGCTGAGCAATAGATTTGAAAGTAAGTTTTAATTACAATTTATTTCTTTTGTGTACATCATTTTCAAACTGCATGCAGGTATGTCTGCTTTCTACACAAGAGATATACTGTTACCGACAATTTGATTTAAATCCATATTGGAAAAGCTACCAACTGCAGATTGCCACTGCCAGAAACACACGGAATTTTTCTAAAAAGGTACTTGTACATTTAAAAAAGCCATTGGAAAACCAGCCTGTTCAGATGTGGCATGAAAACAATTCCTTTCATATCTAAAAGTAAAAAAAATTTCAGTAATTGCTGTTGCTTTAAGTAGAACTGTATAGAGGTCAGTTCTATTTAAAAAAAAAAAAGGCAAAACAAAAAGCTTAAATGTTGACATTTGAGTTCACACTGTATTAAGAAAAACCCAGAAGTTTCACTGTTTAATTGATGTGTATCAGAGTCCTGGTTTCGTATTCAAAAAACTCCAAAGCTTTTTACATTATTTTTCTCCATGACTACAGTTTGTAGGGCTGCAAAAGCAACAAAAATAAATTTATGTCCTTGTAACATTTCAGCTTCAAAGAAGTACTGCTATGTTAACACAATAAAATGAAAGTAAACATCTATAAGTATCTTTATAGAAGTAATGTATTTATTCTATTAATTCTAAGTGAACAATACAAATAAGTTTTGAACGTAGTTATGCAGTAATTCTGTTTATGTTGTATTTCAGGTAGATACGACAGGCGTTTTTGGTTGGAGAACATAAGAAGCAAAAATATAATGTGCAAGTAAACTTTTTTAATTGATTTGTTTTTTGCATCACTTAAATTTCTTGGGTTTTGTTTTAAAAAAAGAGAAGCCTACTTTACTATGAATTGCACAACACATTTCTTCAGTCATCTGAATCCAAATTTAGAATTTGAGATCATGTGGTTTTCTTCTGTAACAAAATATTGATACTAGTAAGCCAGTATTTTAGCCTGTTCTTCAACTACTATAGTCCACATGTTCACGCACTGCGAAAATAGTTCTCAGACATTAGCACAAAAATGAAGACAAAGCACAGTAAGGCAAACGATCATTAGAAGAGAAAAAACATGCAATGCCCAGTAAGAACTACACGCTATTATTTCTGTGTAAAAAATTCTATTGAGCACCTCAATTGCTATCAGAAGATAAATGGACTGTTGCTGCTCTGTGAAGAAAGTTAGGTCAAACTTCTTTCAGAAAACACTGCAGTTATAGCATTAATCCTCCGTAGAATTGCCACAGAACAGATTACTCTTAAATTATCAGTATAAGTACTGATATTTCCAGATTTTGAGACAAAGGGGATTTTTCTTTGGTTGAGTTTTTTGGGGGGTTGGGTTTTTTTGTTGGTGGTGTTTTTTTGTGGGTTTTTTTGGTTGGTTTGGGTTTTTTTTATTTGGTTGTTTTTTTCTTCTGCTTTTTTCTTTTCCAAGGACCAATTCACAAAGTTTTTTCAAAATAAATTCTGGAACCAAATCTCACATGTTAAATAGCTCTTAGCTGAGAAGAATGTTTTGGACTTGATGCAGTCAATGTAAGAAACAAGGAATATTGTGGAAAACAGGGTCTTAGCTTGTTTTGGGAGGGTTCTTCTAGATTCCCTCTACTTCCAGAGCCCACACTCATCTTCTGTTCTTCCGAGAAGATCCAACCATACGTTTTCCAAGTTTAAGAACAATAATACAGCAATGGATGTAAATAATGTACAAAATGAGTAGGGCCTTCTGGTCAGAGTAATCTACCCTCTTGAGAGCTGCAAATTTTTACAAGTGTAGTTTCTAAACATTGTCTGTCTGCATAACATTAAAAACAAAGAAAACTTTGTAAATTCTTAACCTCAGCTACCATAGTTTACTGACTGAAACTTCATAATGCAGTCAATTCCTTCCCATAAAGGAAGCAACAACTGCTGGCCCTAAAACACCAAGGATAAGGCAAGCAAACAGAGTAATTTTATCTGTCCAGGCAAAAATGAGGGCACAAGGTCACTCAATGACCTGATGAAGTAGAATGCCACCTCTCCAATGAGATAATTTACATAAAGACCAGAAATAACAAGCATTACTCACCTAATGTTAAGGTAGGTAAGCATTTGCAGGTTTTTAATAGATTCTGGAATGGATTTGATGCAGTTGTGATACAAATTTAAAGTTTCCAGTGGTGCAAACAGCCAGACATCAGGAGGAACTTCAGTAAATCTGTTCCTTGAAAGATCTAAACGCCAAAAAAAAAAAGTCCTTTTGAGTCAAAAATTTCCCCGCAGTAAGAGGAGATAAAAGTACCCACTGTTATTCTTGTCATGCTCCTAAAAATTAAGGTGTTGCAAAAAGTGTAAAATAATTCAGTTTTACCAGATGCTACTGCATATAATGAATACACAAAAAAGACTTAAAATACTAAAAGATTATTGTTTGATATGCAATTATAACAGAAAATAGAAAAACTCCAGGAATTAAAAAATGTAGTATCCACTACATAATTAAGAATATTCAAAATGCAACTGAATATCAATTATAATTGTCCCTCCTCTATCAGTCTTTGTTCTCTGCAACTGTTGGCTTTTCCTTTAATTCTAGGCACAACAGTAAGTCAGGGTACAAACCCAGTAAACCTTACTTTCCTGTTTGACAGCTACATTAGAATCTAATCTCATTGTACAAAATACCTGCAATGCTAAAGTCAAGTTTGTTAGAAAACCTTAAATGTTTATTTTGCTTAAGAACTACAATTCTTACCAAAAAAATCCTTTATTGCAAGTACAGTAACTGAGACATTCTCCAGTTATGCATTTATAACTTAGCTAAAAAGAGAATAAAGTTGCAAAAACCAATGCCAAATACATTTAACTATAAAAATAAGGATGCAGTTTAGCCTAGCTTAAGAGCAGCAAGAGGAGATATCTTTGACAATGGACACATAATACTTGAACTAGAGT
This sequence comes from Cariama cristata, assembly GCF_000690535.1. Classification (NCBI taxonomy): domain Eukaryota; kingdom Metazoa; phylum Chordata; class Aves; order Cariamiformes; family Cariamidae; genus Cariama; species Cariama cristata. The sequence goes on along the minus strand of NW_009601262.1, from coordinate 17,359 downwards.
TATTTTCACAATGCATGACTGCATTATGGGAATCTGCACCCAGAAGATATGAAAAACCAGCACAGTACAAAAACACATACCATCTCTGACTATATGAAATCTTTAAAAAGACCAGAAAATTCAAGTACTATGTGACCCAAGAATCCTGGAAATTACCAGTTAACTACCAAAACCTGTGTCATAAAAAGTCCATGAAACTATCTTGGAAGAACCAGATATTTACTTGAGAATGACTGTGTAATTTTTTGACAGTAACTCTGGTTTCCAACCCAAGATATTTCAAAAGGATGTGGTTTCTCAGAAACGCTGAACAAACTCTTTTAACAAAGCAGCAACACAGATCCCTTGCTATTTCAGTCTCCAGTTCTCAGTTTTTAACACTTGCATGAAATAACTGTGTTTCTGCTTAGCTCCTATCACATTATCATTGGAATAAACATATAGAGTGTTCTGCACTATACTGAAAAAACAGACTAGAAAGTGGTTGGAAAAGTGGCTCAAAGTCACCCTCCGGCTCAAAGAAGAAAGCTCAACAGCCTGAAGTATAACTGACAAACCAGCTAAGAGCGGCATTTCTTGGGGCCAACACTGGAATCAGGATCATTTAGTATCTTCATCAACAACCTGGAAAACAGGATAGAATGTGCCCTCAGGAAGCGCACGGACAACATCAAGCTGGAGGGAGTGAAGAGGCAACTCACATACTGGAGGTATGGGATGACAGCCAGAGTGACCTCGACTGTCAGATGCTCCATCCAGTTTAATAAAGGTAAATACAAAGACTTGCACCTGTGACAGAACTCCTCACACTAGTGTGGGCTGGAGGACAAAAGGGTAGAAGCTAGCTTTGCAGAGAAGAACACACAATGCTGGTACACAACTGGCTGAATGCAAGTCATCAGTGTGCCTGGCAGTGGGGAAGGCCATCCACAGTGTGCTGCAGACACGCATCAAATAAAATTGACTGGTACAACAAAGTATCACCTTCCAGTGACATTATTTTTGGAAGTAGCCTCAACTTTGCTTCCTGAAGTCTAGAATATGTGAAATTTTTAAGTTAACTGGCTGTCACTCCATTGTTCCATTATTTCTAAGAAACATTCTCAAGCTAAAGTATCACAAAGCTCTCCTTAGGGCATCCACTACTGTCACTGAATTCTGCAAATTCTAGCTGCAAGGAGTAGAAAGAGAAAGATCTAGGTTGCAGGACTGAATGAAAAATGGAATAAAGTTAATAAAAACTAAACATCCCAACTAAAATTAAAAAGCTTATTAAAATTTTAGCAAAGCTTGAGAAAGTTTTCATAATAATGAGGTTTATTTTCTGTTTTCCACCACATCAATTTTCAAAACATTATAGAAAAATGGCAGCTTTCACATGAAAGGATTTTCTGCAAAACCATTTTGAGGTTAAACAAAGGCTCTGTTATCCTAATATTCAGCAGAGTAGATGCACAGAAAAGATCAGAAAATATGCACACAGTTTTATTGCTGGCAGAGTTCTACAGCGTCCATCAGATGATGAACAGTCAGTCTTTGATACAATCTCATTCTGAAAAAATCAGCTCTAAGACTCTTCCTGGTTTTGTTTTATCAGTAGCTGGAAAGATAACCGAAGGCTAGTACAAAGACCCAGCCCACAAAATAGAAATCACAAAATCCCACCCTACTGCCACTGCTCCAATCTGAACTGGAATATTCAAGAGCACCATGAAAATTCTGCTGCTGTATGTGCATCCAGCCATACCCCAACCACGTCTTGGAAAGACACAGGTTAAAAAACAGCTTTGCCATTTCTTCTGCAGAAATAAAACCCAGAGGTGGGCCAGACAATAACTATAGTGTGCACCAACTCTCTGCTCTGGACAAGGAGTGGACCAGGACTGTAGTACTCAACAGGCAATACAAAACCAGCTGTGGTTTCTAACCTGGCCTGACAAAAATCACATAAGCACAGCCTGGGTGATGTCCCTTAGTGTACACTTGTACAAAACCCATACAATTTCACATTAGAAGAAAATATACAAATATGTGAAATTGGTATATATTACTGTTGAAAACACTTCCCTGAAAACAATGCCTTCAGACACTGTGGGGCACTTTTCCATTATGAAACACAAAGTGATAGCCTTTATCTGTCAATAATAACATAAAAAAGGTAAATAAATAGTTGGAAGATAGTATGACTTCTCTTCCAAGAAATTTTTCATTTATTCATTGCAAAACAGTATTAGAATAGCCCCAGGGGTTCAGATCTTTCTAAAGAGAAAAAGATTCAAGTGTATAGTTTTCCACAACATTCATATATCAAATGTACCCAACAGCTTTTTTCAAAAAAAAGCAATGCTATTCTTTATCCAAACTGAAAAATGACTTCTACTACAGAAGTGTTCACACAACGAGCAAGAAATTTGTAAGATGAGTTCATCTATTATGCTAAATAAAATGTAGCTGTGAAGCTTATGCAACGCAGGTACCTTTTGAAGATTAACAACCCAATGTATGGCTGAAAAAATATTGTAAGAAAAAGAAAGGAAACTTCTGGAGTAGAGTGGTCCTCTATAAACAAGATAGACTTCATCTCAATCAAAATGGAAGCATGTTTCTGGCACTTAAAATGTGAATGGTTTTGTAGCGGTTAATAGACTGAAGCAGCAAGGAAAGCCACTAAATGCAGAACCACAGACAATTTAAGATGACAACTCCTCTAGGAGAGAGATTATAGGAATTCTTTGCTTAACCAGTTTAGACTGGAAAACTCTAAACTGGGGGTATTACGTGAAGACTAACTAGAAGACACTATCCACGACTCCTCATGGATCACAGGGTATTTCAACTCACTACCTCTACAGAAACAACAAGGGAGAAGTACACCATTACTAAGGTTAAATTTAAAAGGGGAACTACAAAAATATCAAGAAGTTGATTGAGGCTTAGCTCGTTTTTAACAGAAAGAGTAAAGTCCTTACTGACTGTAAGACAATGATTAAAAGACAATATACTGAAAGTTCAAAAGGAAAGAATTTTAGTAAATCAGCCAGAGTTTGAAGAGGGAGCTATTAGGAGTAAGAATGTATCTTGTATAAATTTAAGCCATGATCAAAAGGAAAAACAAAAAGCTCAAGCTGTCAGGTTAGAGCAGTCTGCAGTAAGGTAGTCAAATAGCACTAACATCATGTTTGCCTTGTTTTTGCACTTTTTCCTAAGCATTCATTACTGCTTACTATCAGAGGCATGCTGCTAGAATGGACTGGCCTTTTATTTGATCCAGTACAATCATTTTTATACTCAGATTTTGCATACACTACATGTTGAACTTGAAATACAAGGCTTAGTTGGGAAATTTACACTTAAACCTCATCTTGATGTTGTAACATTTTTCATAAAAATATGCTGATCCATGATATTGGTGTTGGGTTTTTGTTTGCCCAAAGTGGTCCAAAATTTTACTTAGAAACTAGATTGAAAAGAAAGCAACACTCCCCTCTCAACCCAGATCTGCCCTCCTAACTCATAATATGTACAGATTTTCCTAGCCAGTATTTCTAGTAATGCTTTAGCCAAGCCTAAGCCAAAAAATATCGAAGCACAACAGCAACTATATTAATTAGTCCTACAGAAGTCAGTGAATGTATAAAATTGTAAGTGTTCAGACCTGATTCTAAAGATACACTTTTAGCCGATCTAAACACAAACCTGAGATCAACACTCAGAACATAGATAAAAATTTATTAGTCTGTCAGATGCAAGATGATTCTGGAGAAGAAAAAAAAAAAGAAGTCTCAAACACTGCAGAAACACCTGCGTATGGTAATTCCAAGAGGCAGAAGTTTTCCATGTCCACAAAACACTCAGTCACCTTATAATTCAAATCCCATAACAGTTAAAAGTTATATTGAACAACAACAGCATTAAAAAAAAAAACACCTCAGTTTAATTATTTCACACAGCAATTATTAATTCATTTGACAAGCCAATGCTACTGAAGGAAAACAGGCATGCAGGCAAATGTTTTTACTTAGTGTAATGCTCCAAAACCACCTTATGACCACATGTCCTATCAACTACTCTTCTGTTACACAAATACCCCGTCTTTCTTTTCCTCCCATCTCAAACCGAAAGCCAAGTCTCTCTCCTTGAGGAGGGTCCTACAAAGAAGAAATTTTCAGATTTGTGTTTTATCTGATGGGGTTCCAAGAGCGATATCAACAACGCAGACAAGACTAAGGCTTTACTAACCTGTCACCTTCACTCACAACTAAGGACATTCTTTAGCTTCACAATCAACCATGGTAAATGATAGGCATTATCTGTACCACAGTATAGAAGGAACAGGAGATAGAATATAAAATTTAAGAAATTATGTTGCACAAAGATATTCCAGATGCTGAAATGTCAAAATAATTGAAAGGAATTAGCCAGTAAATGTGTGTATTTGGAAGGAAAGTTAAATCCAAGCTGCCAAGCATTTAAGATTAACCATAAAGCAAAAATGCATGCATGGAATAGTGATATTTGTCTCAAAAAACCCAACCAAACAAAAAACCCCTAAGTCAGACCATAAAAGTCTAATACTTGAAGATCCTATGAGCACGAGTTGCCCACCTTCTACCAGGAATGAAGATTCCAGTATAGCATAGAAAGAAAAGTATGAAGCCAAAGCTAAGAATAGGTCAGCTTGCCACAGCAGTCCAACACTTCATCTATACCTACCACGGACTCCTGGCATGCCGGGGTCAACTACCAGAGCCCTGCAATGTTATTATATAGCTTTAACACATGCAGTAGACGGAATCTCTCATCTACTGCTGATTAACAACAACCCAGGCTGCAGAACTCGAGTCATAGAAACTCAAAGCTAAGTAGAAAAAGACCCTTCAAATTTCTCACTTGGAGTGTTGCTGTTGTTCATGACCGTGGCTCAACAAGTAATTCCTCAACAGCTGCATAAATTCATTAGCTCCTATCCTATTTTATGTTATACTAGCACAGTTTGCATGGCCATACTATGAAAAAGTGCCAGTTTAGTCCTCAGGATTCAGTTCCAAGTCTGTACATCTCCCATTCAGGTATGTTTGTAATGCCACAAAAAAAATGTATTTTCGCATTATCACTAGTTTTGAATCTTCTTTACAAGGAATAATTAAACTCAGATGCTCAGAAGTTCTATTAAAAAGAAGCATTGATGAGCTAACACTAAACTTGATTTATTCACATCTGAAAACGTCAGATTTTTTAACAGCTTACATGTGTTTGAACAAAACCATTTAGAAAATAAACCCATTTGTATTACATTTTCCTCCTTCCTTGTTTTAGCAATCCTGCTTAGAGAAGTAAAAAGGTAACAAAACCCATGGAAATAGTATGTAGTATATAGTAGTTGTTTATTAGCAAATCGAAGCTGCCCGTTTCTGTCGTGGTATTTCAGTAGTGAATACCTATATAAGCTAAGAATATGATGGGTCTTTAGCGTAATCACTAAGAATACCCTTGTTTTCTACATTGTTTTAATCTTCCTAAGAGTCATGTAAGTACTATATACATGACACGATCATTCTAAAACTGGGGAAAATGGATTCATGAGTCAGCGGGTATTCAAAGGTACTATTTTAATTTTTTGATCTTAAGCTGAAGTCTGTAAGTCCAATATCAAAGTGACAAATGATGTATGTAAAAAAAAAAAAGAAAAAAGAAAAATTAAGTAAACAGTATGCTTCAAAGTCTACTAAAGCTTGAGGTTCCTTGCCCAGTTTGTGGAGAAACTAAAAGGAAATAAAAGATCCGGTTTTCACTACTAAGCACAGAAATAGCACTTAACAGTAACAAATTAATTTCACTGTTTATGTAACAATGCTTTCTTCAGTCAGAAAAATTAAATTAACTTAGGCTTCTAGGAGAACCCAGAAAACACATTTTACAAACAGAATGAAATATCACCGGAGATGCTCAAAACTCAACTGGACAAGGCTCCAACCAACCTGCTTTAACTGGACTTGTTCTGAGCAGGAGACTGTCCTAGATGACCTACGAAGATCTCTTTCAACCTATGTAATTACAGGATATAAAATTGTAATTTGTTTGCATTACAGCAGTGTAATCACCTTAGCACTGTTTGAGTATTTCAAATATCTGTTCCTTATGATGGTAAAGAGGAAGACAAACGATGCATCAAAAAGTCATGTGCCTAAATAGGTATCTGCTTCCTATAAAGGGTCTTAACTCTGTCAGCCATGAATTTTGACAGCAGCATTAATGAAACACAAGTCTTCATTTGGAGCTTTCAAATACAGAGATATGGAAGAACAGAAAAATGAAAATACACAAAAATCCCCCCAAAACAACAGTTATATTCACCTAAACCCCCCCCCCTCAATGTGTATTCTGTGTCCAGTTTGCCAAAAAGAAAGTGAACACGCTACAGTATGTTTTAAGCACCCTGCTCCTATGCTGTTATCTGGTACAGGGGAAAACAAACCAATCAACTAACCCACCCACCAAGCCTAAGCCAGGAACAGAAAGCTAGATTTGGTGGGAAGAAAGGCTATCCAAGAGGTTTTTTTCTCATAGATTCTGATCACAAGTCCTTTCATAAGCCACCTAGCTCTTTCCATTACAACTGAAACAGAACCAGGTTTCTGAAACTATTTATTCATCCCAATTTTCAGGAACCTCAGGAGTAAGGAACTCTTAAGCTTGCGAAGTTTATACCAAAAGGATTTCCTCTAGCATCTCTAGCACTCCCCTCAAACTCTACACAACCTACTTGCAGGTTCAGAATTCAAATCTTAATGTTAACACATGACTAGAGTTGTCAAAACATAAAAATGTTTTAAAATTTTTCCTTTGAAAAAGGAAAAAAGAAGCCGGGTTAATTAAATAATATCAGAATTCTTTGCAACCTATTTACTTAGGTTGCAAAATTAAGCATTGGACAATTAAAATATGTCCAAATGTACAATGATTGTGCATACTGATACAAACAGCAATCACTTCAGCTGCAAACAGAAAAAAATTCAGAAATTACTGGCAAAGAATGTTCAAGAATTACAGCAAAATAATTTTTGCATGTAACAATGTATTTTACATACAAATACACATTTGTTCTCCAACATTAAGAGCTATAGTGAAGGACCACACAGAACAAACTGAGCATCCATCAGCTCTTATGCACAACAAGTAAACTCTGATACACCTGCCAGACACCTATAGCTCTCAGGAAACTAAATTGACCACTGCCACTCTTCTTGTCACAAGGGAAGTTAAATACATTTTAAGTCTATTGTTAAAAGTTTATGTAGTAATATTTACATTTCTTTTAATCTGTTGTGTGTACTCTTAAGTAAAATAGAAGCACAGTCTGTCTTCATCAAATCTTTGTGGTTGCTATGTATTTTAATTGACATATCAAAATGACACAGAACAGACAAAAACCACATCTGGAGTACTGCGTCCAGTTCTGGGCTCCCCAGTTCAAGAAAGACAAGGAACCACTGGAGAAAGCCCAACAGAGGACAATGAAGATGATGAGGGGACTGGAGCATCTTCCTTATGAGGAAAGGCTGAGGGAACTGGGTCTGTTCAGCCTGGAGAAGACTGAGAGGGGATCTCATCAACGCTTATAAATACCTTACGGACGAGTGTCAAGGGGATGGAGACACACTCTTTTCAGCGGTGTCCAGTGACAGATTAAGGGGCAACGAGCACAAACTGAAACCCAGGAAGTTCCATCTGAATATGAGGAAGAACTTCTGTACTTTGAGGTGACAGAGCACCAGAACAGACTGCCCAGAGAGGCTGTGGAGTCTCCTCTGGCGACATTCAAAACTTGCCTGGACGCGATCCTGTGCAACTTGCTGTAGGCGACCCTGCTTTGGACTACATGATCTCCAACTCTAACCATTCTGTGATTCTGTGAAAACTCAGAACTGATTCATAAGCCCCATAAGCATTTATCACGGAATCACAAACAGTAGGATTCATGCTCTGCAGCACAGTCTTCCCACAAGTGTCTTCCCACAGAAGACACAGATACAACTTGTTATGAAGTTACGCCTGAGCATTTAACACTGATGTTGTTTTACTTTCAAAAAATATTAGGTACTTGGAGAAAACAAGATTTCATATATAAGTATTTAATGCCATCTAAAAGGTCATCCTCCAAACATTTTTTTTTTAATACAACACTGTCATCCGAAATTTAATTCCCAATCACCTGGAATATTAACTGTAAAACCTGTATCTAGAAAATCTCCCTCAAACCAATGAAACTTTCAGAAGAGTGTAAGTCTTTTTAACCTGAGCATGGAGTCAATGTGCAGAAAGAGCAAATCACTTAAAGTTTCTACAGAAGCAAAGATCATTCTAATAAATAAGCTTTTTAGTGTCTCTGCTTAGAAGGATTTACTTTAGAAACTGTATGGTTAGAAATAACCTTAAATTATGTTATCAGAACTTCATCTTCACTTCACAATTAGTATTACAGTAGTTTACAATTTAAAAAAACACAAAGAAAAAGTCTTACACACATTTTGCATTTTCAGCAATGTTACATGTGCAGCTAGTTCTACTTCCCTGTTTCCAGTGTTGCTTCCTATTTATCTTAGGCACAATTTTGTGAAGATTTCACTTTCACACACTTCTATAGCTTTAATGTATTGTATTTAATTAGTAACTCAGAAATGAATATGCTGACATTTCAAAACTGAGATTCATCCAGTCACATTAATAAATTCTTAATTTCTTTGAAAATGGCAACTCAAGTCAAAGGCACAAAACAGTGCGAGGAACAGAGAATAGAAAGTTATTTCATTGCATACCCATATCCTGATACTGCATGCAGTTCCTGGCTTATATCAAAAAAGATAAAGTACAACATATACAAAGAGTATATGCACACGCATCACAATTTTTCAGTATAAGAGGAGATTATACAGAATAGGTTTCATCAGCCTGGAATACACAACTGAAGACACAAGGCATTTTCATTATTTTCAGTTAAAAATACGTGGCTGCAAAGGAAGTTATAAAGTAACAGGTTGAAAAGATTATTATTAGCTTTTAATAGAGAATCCCAGGCTAGATACACCTTCTGTATCAATACAGTTATGTCCAATTTATATATTAGAAAAATATTTTTCTAATATATAGTATATGTATATTACATATATTATATTATATCAGTTTTTCCCATTTATATAGTATGTAATCCTACATATAACCACGATCCGAGAGACTGTACATAAACAAGGACCGCTACTTCTTGCAAAGCACCTACTACGCCAGGGAATATACTGGGAGACAGCAGCAAAGCTAAAAAGAACACAAGTGATGTGACAGTAATTTGACGGCAAGGTAAACAACACTGAGCAGTGTCTGAAACTGAAAGGAGAGTGAGCACTGATACAGAGTTGCAGCTTTTATGCAGCCACAAAATTGGAAGAGGCATGGAGGACAAACTCAGGACTTCTCAACAAGTTCAGAAAAAGTATGAAGGAGATGTTTCCTTGCCACCAATGTGACCACTGTTTTATAGTTAGAGAGATGAAAAAACCTTCCAGGAAAATTAATTACTTTGGCCAGTTTAACAGCTTCCCATGCGTGTTCAATCATTTATTCAGTCTTCTAACAGATGCGATGTCTTAAATGCTACCAAAGTGAAACACAGGGTACTGGACTGTGGTAATGTGAGTCACCGTGTTTCTCGCAGCAATACACCATCAATTATTTTAGCACAAGGCTACTCCATATTAGAAAGAAGCTAAACATCTTTTCACGTTACTTCTCAGTTTCATACTCCTCTGCTTGTGTTTCTTCTTCGAGTTGTTTAAAAGAAAAAAAAAAAACACACTCCCAAGACTATAGGTGGCTACAAGCAGCTTTTACTTTTTTTTAACTAGGTGCCTGACAGAGAATAGAATAGCTTCTACTTTGTGAAAGAGATATTACAAAGTGGTGTTTGGGTTCTAAATCCAAACAACTGAACAACCAGGAAATACCTGCTTTATGGTTATTCATGTCACTAATTTTAGTTACATACTCAGTCTGTGTGGTTTAAGTGACAAACGAAGAAAGTATACATGACCACATAATTAAAGTTTCTCATCAAGCATAAAGGGAACGTTATACAGGCAATCAGAAACTGTATTTTACTGATTCTGAGATCTTGGCTTTTCAAGTTAAACAGCACTAATAAAAAAAAAATCCTTTTAAAAAAATGCTTTTATTACTCTAGGGACTTAAACAAAAAAAGCATCCTGTCAGATCGAACCACAATTCTTCCATGCAAAATACATGTTTCTGTAACTGGAACAGAACAACAGCTGTCTCTCGCAGACTTCTACTACCGGGGAGGAAGGACTGATTTCAAGTGTGCTTGATTTCAAAGCACACTGGCTTCGAAATCAAGGTAGCCCCAAGGAACCCACTATTTCGGCCCATGCTCCTTGACCCTAGCCGCCTAGTCTACACTGGACACGTCTATGTTGAACATGTCTAAATTGGCAGTTCAGTTCAAATAATTCCTGTTTTTCATGCAAGTTGTCTCCACTTGCCACATCTTAGTTCAGGTACACAAGGTTTTTCCTGAAATTCACACTCATCAAGAACCAAACCAGAAGCTCTGATCCAAAGGTTGGAACAATGAGGGGGCATGCCGGTGCTGACCTGCTGCACACCAATGCAGGGATTAAACCAATAAATGAATTCAGGGAATTCCTCACCCTGCTACCACATGAGAAGGATACAGGCATTTCCAACACAAGATAGCACACTGCTCCAACTCTTGAGTATACGTGTTCAGTTATTTCAGCATAGCACAATTAAAACAAAAAATAAAGAACAAATCATCAAGAGGAAGGAATCATTTACTCCTTGAATTAGCATATGAAAGGGTAAACTGGCACACCAAGTGGCTATAGTCAAAACGACATTACTACATGTCAAGGATTATCTTCCTCTCCACTTCTGAAGGTATCTTGTCACCTCAGACCTTTTGTAGTTTGAAACAGTAAGCAGTAAGTCCCACAGAAAGCTTCTTTGTTTCCCTAAACAACACGGCACTTTAGTATTTAGTCTAGACTATAATTCTTAAAATAGCTTACTACCAGAAAGAGTGAAATGTGTTTTCCCAACAAGTCAGCAAGACTTATTAAGTTTGTGTATTACAGCACCGGGCATCTTCCTCCCACTTAAATCGGCCATTATTTATTGGTTTAATTCTGCCTTTTCTTTTGTTTTTGAAATATTTAATTCAAAGTTTCAGTTTCAAATTATTTTAACTCTTTCATAGAAAAGTAATATAAGCAACAGTAACCATTATTTGTAAATGAAGCAAAGTCTAGGTTTGTTAAGGATTACCTAAAATGCATACAAAACTCCCAAGTAGAGCTTCTTATGCTAGTCTCTGTATGCTCAGTTACATACATCCAAGGCCTTTGCCCTGAAGCGCTTAGAATCTAAACAGACATGAGGTAGAGACAAAAGGCTACAACCAGTCAACTGTAACAAGTGCTTACTATATGACTTATCTTTTGTGTGGATAAAATTGCTTGACACTGGACAAACTAAGCAGAAACATTTTTAGAGTAAGCTAGACTGATAGAAGACAAAGAACACTGGAAAACAAGGCAAGTGAAGTAAGAGTAAAGCAGAAAAACCCTGAAGAAAATGAGTAAACTAACAGTCCATGCGCACAGAGCGAACAGGGTCTAGCAACAACTACAGCATGTTCTCTTGAGACACGAAGGCCACTGCTGTAGCAACTTCAGCATCTGTTCCTATTTGCTGGTGCCTCCCGCTGACTGTCCCACTCATGCCAGCCCTCATGGCAGCATTTAGAAATGGTTGCAGCCACTTCTATTACCTTAAAAATAACTATATAATATCACTCATTACTGCATGTAATGACTTGAACACTTCCATAAACCTTTTAGTTCTAGGTCAGTCTTTAATATAAGGTCTTTAACTTTAATAATAAGTTCTTGTCCATTAAATACTGGTTCCTCCTATTGAAACAGCGGTAAAGTGACAAATTGAAGTAGATGTTTGTTTCAATACACAGATGGTCAGGGATTTGCTCATTGTGCAGCTACATCTGCTGGTCAGCGGCCTATGAACAGGTCTGAGTTGCAGGGTTCCTTCAAGCCTTGTAACTACAAAATCCTTTTTTGAGAAATCATATGTTGACACTTGGGAACACATTAGTGATAATCATGTCAGCCAAACAAAAAAATATTTTAGTTCTGTTACAGAGAATAAGACCTCCCCCCCCACCCCTCACCTGAAGTGCTATACCTTCTCTAGATCTGTCAGACCTGGCAGCAGATTGTCCAAGCAAGCAGCAAACAATCCCAGGTTACTTGGAAGGATGATGAAAATCAGGCTGTTGCAGAACAGCAGAGAATTCGGAAGTCTCTCCACACTGTCATGTGGAACTTTTACCACAAAAAAGATCTAGCAAGTATCTTCGTATTTTCTGTGGGATTCTAGCCTTCAGTCCCGACTTGGTTACTTTTTGCTAAGGACACATTTCAGCATTAAATGCTAGCCTTGCCGGTAAAATGAATACATACTTTTGAATCAGCTCCAACAAAATTTTACTAGTCAAATGACAAGACATTTTTCACAAACAAAAAAAAAATCTGAAAACGCAAAGGCTAGTCCATTTTTCTTAATGTACAAGGCTTTGCAATACAATTCATGATCTAAATACGTTTGCCCCTTCCTCAAATAATAAGTAACAAAGCAAAAATATGTATCACAAAGTTCTTTAGATTGATCAAAAGCAGAAATATTTCAGAAGTTTTGTTTCTATATTCAAAGGCACAAAAATACTCAATGTGATGGCAAATTCAGTTTTGATGGATGGAGAATACAAAAAGTGAAAAAATTGCACATTGTAGATCAGTATTGCAGATAAGACTATAACATGGAACTATTTTATTTTATTTTTTTTACAATTAGACTAAGATATTGGTGGTATTCTTCATAACGGAACCCTTTTATGCCGGCAAACTAATAATCTGTTTTAACTTCAACTCACTGAATTGAGACTTTTCCTAACTTGTCTGTAATACCAAGTACCCTTAGCAAGTATCCTTATTACCAGCCTTCAGCAAGAAAGCCTCAGACAACATACACAACTCATTTTCCCTTAGTCAAAACACTGGATAGGCTAAGAAAACACTGTGGGGAATTTCCACAATTACTTGCTTATAAATTGTGTCACTTCCAGTTTTTGCATCTGATGCATTTCTGAGCATAAACGCTACCCCCTCCACTCCAAAACGTAGTATCTGGGTTTCTCTTTTCGTTCAAATCTGAAGAAGTTCAAATTACTGAAGAACCACATGTTTTTCAACATGTTTGACTTCTAGAATGTAATACAGATTTAGGATATACATCACATATGAATGTTATTTTCTTAAACTGAAAATTGGATTCGGTGTTGCTATTCAGTTACCTGCCATCACTTTAATCAACATTGGTACCACCAGCAAAAATAACTTTATTCAGACAGGAAAATATAATTGGTTTAGAAGCATATATTGTAAAGGTAGAAGAGTACTATAAATTAACATTCTTATGTAATTCACACTTAATATTAAGTTGTAGGTTTTGTTGGTTTTAATCCATAATCACATGAATGACTATATACCTTAGAAGGACCAGAAATAGGATTTTAAAAAAATCAACAAAGTCACGCAAGTAATGCTAAGCAATGGTATCTTAAACAACAGGCACATCTCCTCCCACTCCATCCCCTCAGCAGACACATGCAGGAATCACAATGTGGGAACTCTGCTTGTGGTGCTGAGATTGTTATTGGCCATGACAGGAGGGCTTATTCTGAAGTCATACTGGGAATACACTGGTGTTACTTCTCAGCTACATAAGAAGGTAGCAGGTGGTGAGAAAGGAGAAACTTCAAAGTTAATATATTTACTGGTAATCATTCAGCTACTTATAATTGCTTGGAGGATCCTTCAGAATTAAAAACTGGGAATCAAGTTTGTTGTGAAGTCATAAACAAGTAAGCCTGATGGCACCACTATATTTATCCAGAACAAATACATTGCTTCTTGAGCTGTCAGTCTAGTACCTTTCATATTTACTAAATTCATGTTTTAAGAAGTGCTCATAAAAAAGGGGAGAAACTGCCAAATGCATAGGATGGCTTAGATCAGCAAGGCAATATAGCACAGGAACCTATCTTTAAAAAAAACTAAGCAGAAAACACACAACTCCTCAGCTAAGCAGACAGTGATTACATTTATGTGATACACTCAATTACTTAACTGCCAGGGGGCCTAATGTTGCTCACACAGCGAGAAGCAAAATTACATGTTAATAAAATGATCGGAATATTCAATATACCTCTTGATACACCTCTTGATATCTCCTGACCCACAATTTTTTTTTCAGAAGTTCATTTAACAGCAGCACAAGATCTGTTTGAACAGCCAGAAGACAAATTCAGAGAAATAATAAAATAAGGTTCTTTTGGCCAAACAGCTGCAATGACCATTCAAGGTTTAGGAAAAAAAAGATATGACAAACGTAAGGTCAGAGTTAAACAGTCAGATATCGTCATTATATTTTTAGCTCAGTAATAATTTTTGTCACATAATTTAAGATGCCAAAAATGTGCTACAGTATTTGCAAGCATGGCAAGCCATTACATAAGTTAGATATAAAATATGGCCAGAGCTTAAATAAAAAAATCCCAGGCTATTTTTGATTAATCAACAACAGTTATGCTTTAACATATATATACACACAAAAAAACCTTACTGAGAACTACAGTTGATTTCTTTCTGTTGCTGATTTTATTGATGTTAAAGCAGAATATTCTGGATTTACAGTGACACTGTAGATCCTACTGCATAAGGGTTTGTGATATGGAAAAGAAATTCTTTACATCCAGATGTTAGACGTCGTTTTTTTAAATCGTTGTTTCAAGTACCACAACCAAATTTCAGAGTCACTCACTTAGAACAGAAAGCGAAACATAGCAAAGATTTTTGATCCACCTCCCACCTCCCATGCCTCAACCTAAATCTAGAACCTTATTCATGAGTGTATTTTAATACGAAACAGTGATAACTGCTGCAAAAATGCCAATAAGTAAATGATCATTGCCTCTGAGGCAGTTGCCGATCCTACATCAAGCTGTATGCCATACTGATACTCCATAAAGGATGTCTGTGATTCACCAGCAGAATATTGTTTACCCACTTGTCAAAAAATTCCACAGATTAAATCAAGACTACAAATCTTTTGTTTACAAGACTATTTTGCAAGATGTCCAAAACTGGTATTTCACAGGATTAATTTGTAAATCAGCGCTACATTAAATTAGGATTGTTATGAGATGGCACTTGCACAGACTTACATCAACTCTTTTAAGCTTTTTTAGAACGGCAAGCAATATGGCTATTTTTGCCACAGACTGCCCAGAGAATGCCCAGAGACATTTTCACACAATCTTTCATGACGAAAATTCAATCCTGATGGTAGTGACTGGGCTCTACTATGTCCTAAAAGATAAAGCCAAGATCACTGCAAACAGCTTTTACTCAAATATGCTGAGATTCAAAATAGAACAACAATAAAATAAAACCCAAAATGCAATTAGTAATAATTAGAAGCAAACATAAAATATGGATGTTTGATGCACCTGCTTCAGCATACAGAAGTCTTTTTAGTAATAGATTGACTATACACAATGCTTTTTTTTAGTACTTTAGTTATTGAATACTTATACACAGAAGTGACCTACTATGTTGTTGAATATATTTTTATGCTACTCCAAGGAAAAAGAGCTATTATTTAATAGAACTAGTTTTTATTTTAATCTTGTAGTTCCATTACGAAATAGCTAACGTACTTTTACCTATCTCTATTCTGCATTGCACACAGGGATGCATCACATGTGTCGGGAAAAAAAAGCTAATAACACAGAAATCATTAGCAGGCTTGGTGCTGGATACAGAAATTGGATTTTAAATTCAGTCCTTCACAAATTCTACACCCTACAAAACCTAACATATCACAGAAGAATGAGTACACCATTATTTAACCCCCTGCACAAACGCAGCCCACAACAAAGAGCAACAGAATCAGTACTTGATAGACCAGGAGTACAGGATTGTCAGAGATGGATAAGGTACCACAATGGGTAGTCTCATATTCAAAACAATAAGTCAGCTATTCATGACCCATGGGGAAAGAAAAGCCCCCAAAACAAAACAAAAAAAACAGTAGAATTAATTCACCCAAACAATATTTTGGAAAGCCACTACTACTTGAGAACAAAAGATGCTAGACCTCTCATAAATATTTTGTTCTAGCACATTACTCAAAATGAACCATTTTCAGCAACTACTCCAGCGGCAAATAAATCCAGGAGTACATTAGAGATGAGCCAAAATATAACAGGACTCCCACAGAAAATGCAGTTTTGTTTTCTAGGTATTGTACAGAAAAATGTCTCCAAGTTCCCTTCACCTAAAAGCATGGGTAATTCCAGGCTCACACTCATGATAGCTAAGCATTTACCAACACGGTGAATACATTAAGCTCCAACATGCACACCGCTAGATGCACACACATCACTTGCACTTGTAACCATCTTC
>NW_009601262.1:302-694 GCF_000690535.1 Cariama cristata | reverse complement strand
TGGGAAGAAGGCCCGACAGGAATACCCCAGGTAACAAAGCTTCATTACAAGGGATTTGACACCCTTGAAGGTACAAACCAACCACAGCATGGAGCTCTTATTCCCCAGAGTGCGACCTGCATAGCTCCCCTCATCTTGCACACCCTCTTCCAGGCACCGTGTGCACGCACACGAATCGCAAGTCCTCATCCTTATGACACGTATAGACAGACATACAGAACACAACGCCTAATTCCCTGTGAATGCCCCGCCCCCCTCCTTCAAGCACACAGAAAGCACAATCTTTCCCTCACTTGCACAAGCACACACAGCCGGGAACCTCTCTCCGCACCGCACGCAGGCAGCCCCGCTCCCCCGGCAGCGCAGGGACACAGGGAGCGCCGGTGCCCCTC
>NW_009601262.1:0-222 GCF_000690535.1 Cariama cristata | reverse complement strand
ACACACACTCAGCACGACAGCCTCGGTGGGCACGCACATGCACACACGGACGGGGTTTGGCGGGCGCCCCTCTCCCCGCAGAGCCCTGCCTTTGCACACACACACACAGCGCCAGCACTCCGCGCAGGCGCACGCTGCTGGGGTACCCTCGCCCCCCACCTCCTCAGACACACCGCAGGAGCGCCCCTGCCTTTGCACACACATAGGAGAAACAAGGTCCCC
>NW_009601261.1:0-481 GCF_000690535.1 Cariama cristata | reverse complement strand
GGACCCACGGTCCGGGGGCTTCAGCCCCGAACTTCGCTCGGAGCTGCTGGGGAAGTCTCCTTCCCCTGCCGTGGGGTGGGAACCCAAGGCACGACACGCAGCGTACTGCATCTCTCCTCATCCTCGCCCATTTCCAAGCCTTTGGATTAGAGCAGCGGTTGTCGGAGCGGTGGGCAGCTTCTTGCATTAACGGTGCTTTGTATTCAATGTGCTCGAGGTCTCCAGGTCTCCTGAAGTAGCAGTCGGTGCATCAAATAGCTGCTGACCTAAACTTGAGTTTATTCACTGAGGGCATTCAACCGATGTGTTTTCTAATTTTCCGCTGGAGAGCAACTATCAATCAGATTTTATTGGGAAGGATTAGTAACTGCTTGTTAGACTGCAGTAATGCCGTGTATTATGTGCTCAAAGAAAAGTCGAGAATTGCCCCTCCAAAGTAAATACGAAAAGAGCGTTTAATCCCCTCTCCTCGCACAGACGA
>NW_009601260.1:0-230 GCF_000690535.1 Cariama cristata | reverse complement strand
CCAGGCCCCGCGGTTGGGAAGGCGCGTTCTGCCGGTGGGCTTTGCTCTGGGGAGCGTGTGGTTTGTGAGCAGAGGAGGATGACCAGGGCACCGGCGCACGCCCAGCACCGGCTCTGCTCCAGCCACGCCGGGGAAGAGCCTTTTGCCTGTCTCAGCACAGGAGCGGTCCCACAGTGCCAGGGAGACGTGGGGCTGGTGTGGGGCAGCGTGGGGCATTGCGGAGCGGCCGG
>NW_009601259.1:0-8774 GCF_000690535.1 Cariama cristata | reverse complement strand
TAAGTATAAACATGGGCCTTTCTGCATACCAATCCTACTGATACTTCAGTAGCAACTATACACATTGAGCGTTATCAAGTCTGAAAGTAGACACTGAAAAACCTGTAGCTGCATTTTCAGAAAGTGCAGTTAGTTAGAAGAAAGTTAACTGCAAGAAAAACTCCTGAAAGGAGAAAATAGCCTTGTTTTAGCCAAACCAGGACAACAACCTTAAATACTTTTTGTGCTGTTGTTCTATCAGAGCATCATAGCTAAGAAACTACTGGATTTAGAAGCAAAAGTCACAAATTCAGTCCAAGTAATTAATATTTCTTTCTATATCTAGTTCACTGGATTAATGTGTTCTCACCTCAATATATGGACATGGAACTGCATAAATCTTTTGCAGACATCCTATAACACTGAATGGAAATGCTCTAGAGGACAATGAGTAAATATGAAACTAAATTAATTTGGTTTAGCAATTCTAAGGTACATCATATTTTTCATTGTCCTGCAAATAACACTGTTTGTGAAAAATCAGAACATTTTCTCCTTCATAAATATAAAACATAGCCATGCTAACCAGCAGATTTAGAAGTAGATTTCTAATTGTGTAATATGGTGGCATGCTCTTATTACCTCACTGTATTATGACATCTAACTTCACCAAAGTGTATTTCAATCCCCTCAGTGCCTTAGGGTATAGGACATATATTCTACAAAGAGGTATTTGCATGATTCCATGAGCGTGTATCAAAGTTCTGACAGTGCACTGAA
This sequence comes from Cariama cristata, assembly GCF_000690535.1. Taxonomy (NCBI): domain Eukaryota; kingdom Metazoa; phylum Chordata; class Aves; order Cariamiformes; family Cariamidae; genus Cariama; species Cariama cristata. Next base: position 8,015 of record NW_009601259.1, on the reverse strand, counting down.
AATAATTAAAATGCATTTGAAACCTGAAAGGAGAAGCATAAGCTCCCTTTTATAACATGCATCTTGCTGCAAAATGCAAAATCTTTGGTTTCCCAGACCACCCTATTGGAAGGATAGTGAGCAGAAGTGTTACTAACCTCCACCAAGTAATAACTGAATTTTTGAGGTGTGGTAACTACATTTTTTTTTAGTAAGTTACCATATTTTTTTATAAAATGAATGACTTGTATGATAAATATTCAGTCATAATAATTCTTTAATCTATGGTTTGAGACAAATATTTTACCCTTCAGCTGAACTAGTATAATCCATGAAATGTTAAAGCCTTATTTAATTAGAAATATAAAATTATGCTTATGTTTGGTGTGGCTGGGGAAGATTCTATAGCAATATTTTGGTCCAGTAAACATGCACAGTAAAAGGGTTTTTTATCCCTTGCCATTTTGATTAGTAACAATAATTTTCATTTACTAAAGTATCCACTGTATTACAGTCTATAATTTTCTGTCTACTCCTCTGTAAGAACAGTAGGCTTTATTTTCAGCTCTAATTACTAGTACTATTCCATTCTCATTCCTTCTTGCACATCTGTCACTGAATTGATGTGCTATTGTTGTCTTTTTCCTCTCTCAGCATCCACTTTTTTGTACACCCAAAAGAAACAATTGATATTGTATTATGGTTGTTTTTCCTGGAGAGAAATGTGCCTGCAGATGAGTCTATTGACTGCTTCACTTTCAGGCAAGTTATCTTATAAAAAATTATGTATGAGAACTGGTGGATTCATTATGGCTGACCTGCTGGGATACCAGCAATGTGGTAATGCAGTTTTTTGCTTATTTTAAGCTCTCTATAAAGCTTGTAACATATTTTGTTTATATTATTGATAATAACCAGGATTCATCTGGCATCGTTCCAAAGGAAGCACACTGACATAAGTTTATTTTATTTCTCAGAACATATGCCGTGATTTTTTTATACTCTTTCTTCAATACAATTTCAGGAGATCATTGCCTTACATACAGAATTTACAAGTTTGAAAATATTATGATAAGAGAAAATTTCCAATGCCTTCTGATTCAATTAGCACTTATTGTTATTACATTCTATTTGTCTATGTGAAGCTTTGGTACCACAGTGAGATAGAGAAGGCCATTTTATACATACGACTAATTTCTGAAATGAAGAAACATTTAAAAGCAGGTAAGAAGATATTTGGTAATGCATAAGGAGGAAGCATTTTGTCTGTAAGATAATTTTGTTTGGGTTTTAACCACACAAGCCCAGATCCTGTGGGTTCATGCCTTACAGACTGTATCAGTGACTGAGGCACCTGCCTCCCAGTAGCATTTATCTTCAAGGTGATGTATTCTCATGTCCCCCTTCACAGCTCTGAAAACGAACCCCTCAGTTCAATGGGATCAGATGGTAATAAATTCACATAATTATATACTTGTTAAGGAGGTTAAGGTTATTTTGTTTGGATAACGTGACTATAATTTATTTTGTCTGTAAGGTTTGAGGTTAAACAATATTAATGGTTAGTTAATGGCTTAATGAGTCAGCTACAAGCCATTTAGGCATGCAACGAACCTTTGCTTTTCAGTGACTCCTCTAATGAAAGATCTATATGACCGCCTGTCTACTGTCACAATAGAGATAGCAGGAGAGTCACCTAATCGATTGTGATGGTAAATCAATTGATCTGTAACCCTGTTTTCATACAGTGAAAAAGATATGGAGGAAACATTTTACTGTTCCCTTATTTCCAGCTGAATAGCTATAAATAAAAGAGACAGTTCCCGATTTGAAAATATTCCCTTTATTACTGTGATTCAAAAGCAGGGAGAATCTGATTGATGTCCTATTTTATAGCTGTGTCGGTTACTTTTGTCATTTCCAGGAGATTTAAAGTTCTTAGAAATTAAATATATGATGTAGAACATCAGAGAGGCTTGCTCTTCACTGTCATGTGTAAGGTTAAGGATTAAGACAAAGCTGATGTGTGCTCTACTTGTTCCTACCTCTGAACAGCATCCAAAAATGCAGAGGAAAGATGTAGAAAGAAATTTGGAAATGCCGTTTATAAAGAAAAGTCTTTGAAGCTTCTTTTAAATAGAAACTGTACTAAAGAATGTTTTAAGACAGCAGTCTATGATATTGATGCTGCTTTTATATCCTGACTTCATGCTGTCCTGTGGGTTTCATTACATATTTTTCCTTTTCGGTATTGTCCTTAGAACAAACAGATCTTTTTATCCTTATTATAGCCACAAACCACCAGAAACACCAACTATCATGAAGGCCCTGTTACACCTATGAACTAATTCTTTCTAACCACCTAAAAGGATTTCGTGGCTTTTTTTAAATTAACTTCTTATTTTGCTTGCCTTGTTCTTCTCCTAACCTGAGATACCTCAAAAAAGACCAATTTTCAGAAAAGTTGATCAACCCTTCCCCCTTCAGAAAACCAGAGATCTTTATTTAAGGCACCCCAGAAGGGGCACAAAACAGAGATACGCTTAAGCAATGTTTTTAAATTTCAGCCTATCATCTGCTAAGTAATTCAGTTCAAGGATTTCTGATACTGTGGCTGACATGAAGTAGTATATTTCTCTTCTGCTGCATACAACCTTGTGGCATGGGAGTTGCTGCCGCTCTTTTTGCTTCAGTATCACAGTGTCTTGTACCTGAAAGGGTGACTATGATCCCATACTGAAAACATCCAATAAGAAGGAAACCAAATTCAGACTCCCTTTCCTAGAACCCAGGAAACCTTGCTTTGTTAAATAGCTGACATTTGATGGGGAGCTGTTATGTGCACCATAGACAGGCAAATGATTAATGTTTCCTGAATACATAGAACAAAGCAAAATGATGGTGCGAGTTTGTAACCCAAGGCAATGTCTGTACTACAGAAGGTGCCGGCCCCCGGCCAGCTGACACAGAGTTGCCTCGGTGCATATACATAAAAACATTTTGCCATGCAAAACAGTGTGGTTGTGCTTAACTTGCCTGCTAGAAATGGTCCCTATCCACGCTAAATGTCAAGGTGGGAACTGTTTGGGGAAAATGCTACTTGCCCTAAGTGAAAGCTATTCTGGCACCACTCCAATAACTCAACAGTACAGATGATCAACCTCCAGGCCCAGGAGTGCTCCTTGACACCGTTTAATTTGCTGGAGGCAGGCAAAGCCTGAATAACTAAGATCAGACACCAGATGAACACGTTTGCTTGCCACACACCACTTTTATAAATGCATGTAATATTCAGATTTTCACTTTTCAATGGGATTGCACATAATCCAAAAATAATCCTCTTTCCAGGTGTCTGGTCATGCCAAACCTTATTCTCCTCATCTGCAAATGAATATCCTGTCTGACCATATGACAGTTCACTAACAGCCCACAGTAATAGCCTGATCCTGCAGAACACACTGAATATCAGCAGCTTATAGATCTGATACCTCATCCAAAGGCCTGTGATATCATTGCCATCTCCTCTATTTCAAATCATGGCATGCTGATATTCGGCAATTCCTCTGACAATGATAGCACTGTATCATCACTTAAATGACTAGAAGAGAGATTTAGATATCCAAAACCAAATTCAAGTTTGTAGCTGTCACTGAGATGGGCCAGTATGGATTATTTTGATTATTTGTTTGCCTGTCAGTTGAACTGTCTACAGCCTGGAGACAATGACAGCATGAGCAACAGCTTGGTAACAGACAGCCAAGTACCTCAACCCACAGAGCTATCACCCAAGGTTATTGCTTCAGTATTTCTGCTGATGCAGTCATTACTATATTTTACACAAACAGATGTACAATCCCATTTCAAATATTTGTCCCTCTATATTGTGGTGATATGGAGACTGTTAGGAAAGAATGAGCACCAAAATTTTTCTTAGATTAAAGCACTGGAAAGTAGCTTAAACTATTCCCATACCTTTTTTTTTACCTTTTTTTTTTTTTTTCTCCCCGCCTAAAAGCTCTTCTACTGTTCTGCTGAGGCCAAAAAAATTTATGTCAAACTATTTGGTGTAACATCCAGCACAGCATACCTCAAGATTTATAGTTCCCTTTCCCTGGCTTTTAAAATCTGCTTTAGCTGTTCTCCATATGGTCTTATCTCCCACATAGGATAAATTTGAATAGTATGATAAATTATACCCACTGATGTATCATGGAAAATGTTTCTTCATGAATGAAAAGGGCACTTTTTAACCAGAGAAAACACAGGTATGAGTAACCTTTTTTCAAAGGCATCATCTTCTAGGAAGAGAATAAAGAACTTGGGGAGGACTTGTGCCTGTACTTTAGGTGCAAGTCCAGGCAGCAGGGTTACACATTTCGACTCCATCATTAGCCTAGGTCAGGCCCTTAGAGTCAAATCTGAACTCAAGACTCAGTTGCCTAAGCATGGATGTCCTACTGCATTTCAGGCACCCTAAGGTTTCCAAGACATAGGATCTGTAGGTGGATCCACTGAATAAAGCTGCAGAAGTATACAGATCTGGGATTTCTCCCAGTTACAGATGGTACACATCTAAAATTAGGTATCTACATATCATATGTGTGTCCACATGTGAGCCAGCTGTTGAGGCTTCCATATCAATGAAAATCAGAAGTGCATGTCGGGTGTCTGACATTGCCTTTTGAGATTACCTAAATCTGCATCTCCGGAGGACATGGGTTTCTTACCATGAATCAGGTCTTCCAGGCCCTTCTGAAACTCTTGGACTACACATGGACAACTGCATGAAGTGTAATGATGAGAACAAGCAATAGGGGCAGAATTCATATATGACATAAGCATCTAATGTCATTTTAGACACCATATGATCATGACAGTTTAGACATTCTATTTAGTGTCTAGCTGCTGTTCCAGAAGGACACAGGTTTCCCATGAGTCCTATATCACCAAACCCCGTACATCTCCCCTAGAGCACCTCAAATAGCCCTAGAGGTACATGTGTAGGTAAGTGATTCAAGTCCATAATTTCTGCATCTGGACTAGTTATCCAGAGTTCTCTTATGGTCAAGAGAATGATACAAACACTGGTATGGAGGGCATGGTTTTAATCTCACGGCTAAAATAATTTCTAACGATCCTTAAAAGATCTACTTCTCTCCATTGATTACAAAGGCAGTACAGGCTGGGTAGCTCAAATATAAACATCTTCAGTGTTAAATGAAAGGAGTCCTACCCAAAATGCTTGTGATGTTTATCTGTGCTCTGGCTTAGGTCATCTTTGTAATAAAAGGCCAGTGAAGTCAAAGCTGGAGTCTTGCCAGTGAATTCATTGAAATGTTACCAAGACCTTGACTTTATTAACCCCTAAGACAGGAGCAACCTCCTGGGGCACAGCAGCATTTAAAATACCAAAGATTTTCTGCGACAAAAACATTACATAACTTTTGATCTGAGTTACTCCAGAGGAAGTTTACATTCTGTTACATATTTGTGCCTTATTTGTTCAAATTAATATATTTACTTGAACAATGCTCAAAACCCAGAAGCTTTGTGGAGTGCAGTAGCACTTGAAAAAACAAGGAAATCGTTGTGAGTCACTAGGCACTGATCTTTTTAAGGAATCTTCTCAATTCAGATAGATCTACACAGAAAGTGTCAATGCCAAAGAAGCCACATCACTTTGGGAAGATGATTGTAATTGTGGGTACATGAAAATGACCTCAAATTTTGGAAAAAAACATGGTCTATGTTTTAAGTCCCTCTAACTTCTATCAAATCAAAATAAAAGTAGCAGAAAAAGAAAGAATAGACATATAATATAAAACCACTGTATTATTGTTAGTTTTCATGGAAAACATGGTACAAGAATCAAGATCCCTGAAGAGATTTGGTTGTATAAACATTATTATAGAATCACAGAATCATAGAATGGTCACAGTTGGAAGGGACCTCTGGAGATCATCTAGTCCAGCCCCGCTGCCAAAACAGGGTCACCTAGACCAGGTTGTACAGGATCATGTCCAGGTGGGTTTTGAATATCTCCAGAGAAGGAGACTCCACAAACTCTCTGGGCAGCCTCTTCCAGTGCTCTCCCACCCTCAAAGTACAGAAGTTCTTCTTCATATTCAGATGGAACTTCCTGCATTTCGGTTTGTGCCGGTTGCCCCTTAACCTGTCGCTGGGCACCACTCAAAATAGTCTGGCGCCATCCTCTTGACACCCACCCTTAAAGTATTTATAAGAATTGATAAGATCCCCTCTCAGTCATCTCTTCTCCAGGCTAAACAGACCCAGTTCTCTCAGCCTTTCATCATAAGGGAGATGCTCCAAGCCCCTCATAACCTTTGTTGACCTCCACTGTACTCTCTCCAGTAATTCCTTGTCTTTCTTGATGTGGGGAGCTCAGAAATGGACACACTTATCAATTGCAGCACATTCACCTCATCTAATTTCCTACATGCTTCAGTGAGAAGCTGGTGTTGAAGAACATTTGAAGGGTCTTGGTTACAGTGACACTCTTTGTAGTAGTCCACATTGGAGCTAACACATTAAATGATGTGGCGTCACAGTGGCCTTTATATTACATGGGAGACTGCAGCTACAGGCACAGTCCACGGAAAACAGTATGATATTATCTCCTTCCTTTTCCACAGATGTACATCATTTAGGGGACAGTGACTATTTTGATGCCTAATCCAATAGGCCATCAGCTTCCAAATATAAATCTTTCTGTCTTCTGAATTCTGTAAGTGTATATTAGAAAATCTTGACGTTTATTGCTCTTCAGAAATTTCAGTTGGTTAGTCCACTGTGTGCATGAAAAAGCTGTGGACTTGGCTATCAGAAATGTCAGTCGATATATTTAGCTTTCCTTAAGTCATCAGGTCAAGTAGCTTATGAATACTCAACCTACTGTCACATCAAATGTGCACTATTTCTCCAGAAAAACCACCTTAGAAACTGATAGAGTAATCGCCAGTGAAAAGTGAATCATCTAAATACCTGACCAGGAATTTCTTTTTCTGTCCTTTCAGCTCTTATATGAATGGTAAGTACAAAAAAATTATGTCCCTTTTCTTGGTAATCTCAAAGTTCAGTTATAATCAGTTATATACAGTTATATGTGTATGAATAGAGAAAGTCTTATTTAATGGTAATACATTGTGGAAAGAGAACATCATCGATTTGTCCCTCACAGAGTTACACAAAATAACCTTAACCCATAAATTTTAGCAGATTTTCCTTATATTTAATGATTTTATGAATTAAACATTTTGAATTTAAAACCTTCTAGCCAATGAACTTAGCCAATGAATTTTCTAGCCAATGAATTTATTCTTCTTGCTTATCTTACATGTGAAAAAGCTAGACAGCTAATTCACCAACCTTGTTTATACAAGTGTAGTTCAAAAAACTGATCCAATTATTCCCACTCATGGATCTCTCCCTCACCTTTTTCTTTCCCCAATGCTCCATTTCATCCTTTTGTTTTTGAGGAAAAGGCAATGACACGTAAGAAGAAATAGTAGCTCATCTGTTATTGATGAAGAAGCAGTACGTAAAGATAACCTGTGATCTCCCAGAAGACCACATTGCAGTCAGATAGCACTCTCTGATTTGTATTCTCGTTTTGTACTTATTCCCAAGGAATCAGGACTTCATATCATACAAAAAAGTTCTGCACATTTATTAAGTTTTATTCAAGTTGTTCTAGACCTCTTTTTCAGAATTTCACTATCATCTACCAGCATAGACTTCCTTTTATAGGGCAAAACTGCACTACCTCTTTGAAAACAGATGTTAAGTGGAAATATCACTAGATAAGGCATTACAGAAGCAAAAACCATCACTTAGGTCTCACTAGTTAAATCAATGTGGCTTTTGTCAGTGTGGTGGGTAGACCTTAGCTAGCTGCCAGGTGCCCTCTAAGCCGCTCCATCACTGCCCTTCCTCAACAGGACAGGGAAGGAGAAAAAAAAAATACAAGAAGCCTATGGGTTGAGATATGGACAGGGAGATCACTCAGCAATTACCAC
>NW_009601258.1:1441-1671 GCF_000690535.1 Cariama cristata | reverse complement strand
AGGAATGCCAGCCCCCAGAAACACCCCAGGGAGCTGGGACCTGCGGGGGCAGTCAGTGGCCGCAGACAAGGCCGATGGCAGCACATGGGGAAACTGAGGCACAGGCTGCAGGCAGGTGGCAAACTGCCAACACCCATAGGTCCTCCTTGAATGCTTCCAGGTGACAAATGAGCCACCAACCTGTCCCAGCAGGCTCCGACATTATCCCCGCTGCATTTACAGAAGTGGAC
>NW_009601258.1:740-963 GCF_000690535.1 Cariama cristata | reverse complement strand
AATGGCTGCATGTTGCTTCATCACAGGGTCGCATCCTGCACACCCCTGTTCCTGAAAGGCTTGGCAGCACGTCCTGGTGCCACCCTGGCTCCTGCCCTGCTGCCACCTGCAATCACCGCATGTCCCCATCTAAGCGTGGTGGCACCATCCTCCGGCACCCACCGGTGCTTTAACCTGCCATGATTTGGCACTGCGGCTCCGGCGGCTAGGGGCGGATCTGTGC
>NW_009601258.1:317-675 GCF_000690535.1 Cariama cristata | reverse complement strand
CCAGGGGCCTGTGTTCTCGCCTGCATGGCATGGGGAGGAGACGGGTGGGGACAAGCCAGCCACCCCCAGGGCTGGCTGGGGCAGTGGGGCTGGTGGCCTGGCATCCTCTCACTGCTGGGATGCGGGAATTGGGCTCCAAAGATCTTGACTGTGCTGCGGGGAGCGGGTTTGGGTGGGAGCCAGCACTCGAGTTAATGTCTCCCAGTGTTTGCCTGGATCCCTTGGGTTCCCCTACTCCTATGGAGGAGCAGAGGTGGGAGCTGGAGCAGCCGTTACGCTTGTTCCCCATCCTCATCTTCGGCTCCCACCGGACACAGCCACAGGGCCCATGCGGATGCAGCCGGGCGGCGTCACCCCC
>NW_009601258.1:0-214 GCF_000690535.1 Cariama cristata | reverse complement strand
CTTGGGGACTTGGCTCCCTTCTGGAGCCTTCATCCCATGGGATATGCACCGCAGGGTGGGCGAGGGGGAAGGCGGGAATGCGGCCATCCTTGCATGGGCTGCTGGCCGTGGGCAGGCGGGGTGTTCAAGGGGTGCCCACAGCATACTCAAGGGATGCACGAGGGATGCTTGAGGGATGCCCAAGGGATGCGTGAGGGATGCTCAAGGGATGCTC
>NW_009601257.1:0-291 GCF_000690535.1 Cariama cristata | reverse complement strand
TTCGTTGATTCCTTCCCCCAATTTTTGGGGATTCCCGCCTCACCATCAGCTTTTTCTTCTTGTTATAGCGCAGCTTCGCTTTCTCCTTCCGCTTCTCCTCCAGCGCCGCTGTCACTGCTTGGTACTTCCAGCCCACCTCGTGTGCCAGTCGACCCAGGAAAGCAAACTGGGAGGGGGCACAGGGGAAGTCGGAGGGGGTCCCGAATACACAGGGGGGGGCTGGCAGTCAGGGTGGCCCCCCCAGACCTCCTCCACACCTTACCTTGCGGGTGGGCTTCAGGCGGATGATCT
>NW_009601256.1:4565-4850 GCF_000690535.1 Cariama cristata | reverse complement strand
GCGTGCTTTGGGATCAAAGCTGCAAGAGCTCGCACGGTTTGGGTATTTGCTTGGCACTGAATTGTGAGTAGATTCAGCCACTCGGATTGTAAAGCCTGCAACAATAAAATTGTCCTCAAAAGGTGACTTTCAACCCCCTCAGATTTTTTATTTCTTTTTTCCCCCCTTTCTATCGTTCACAAAAGATTGCAGATAAAAACCTAGGAGGGAAGCTGACTGAGTGCTGCAGCAAGGGGAACAGAGCTCTGACTCTGCACCTCCCGGTCCTGAAAGAGGTTTGCCCCC
>NW_009601256.1:3751-4491 GCF_000690535.1 Cariama cristata | reverse complement strand
TCTCCCCTAGCCGTTTCCCAAGCCCCTGACTCACCGAGGGGCTTTATTTGATTTCACTCTTACCTCTGCCCACCTGGGGCCGAGCTGGAGGAGGAAAACACCAGGCAGAAAAAAAAAACCCAGGAGCTTTCTCAATGCTGCAGAACACGTTTGTTAGAGAGACAGATACTTATTTATTTAAGCGTGTGACAATCCGAGTCAGCCTTATCTGACCAAAACACTTTGTTGATCAGACTGAGAAACGCATCCCGGGCAGCAGAGCCATCTCAGCACGGCACGGAGAAATGCCGGCGGACCCACCGTGGTGTTCAGAAACAAGAAATCACCTTGGAGTTCAAAGGCTGGGGAAGGAGATAGTCACCTTGGAAACCAGAGCCGTGCCGAGACATCGCCAAGACCCGGCCGTCCCCCCACACATGGCGGCCCGGTCCCGGGAGCATGCCGGCCGCTCGCCCGGTGGGCTGACACCCGAGCGTCCCACCCGAACCACGGGCAGGGAAAGGAAGGTGGGTCCAGCAGAAGCAGCGACCTCAGGCCTCGCCGCCTGGTTTCATCCTTATGATCGCAGTTGTGGGGAGGGAAGGAATTCACGCAACCGGATGGCGGTCCCCGAGTGCATTCCCATTGTCCCCGCCTTTGCCCTTAAGCATATGATTGCAGAGCCATCATCCAGTTCCACAAATAGTGTCTTTTACAGGTGTTTTGCTTCAGTGCTACGGGTTGACGTCTCCACAACGGGC
>NW_009601256.1:3501-3732 GCF_000690535.1 Cariama cristata | reverse complement strand
GGTTTTGCAGTTGCAGACCAGGGGGACAATAAACCCCGCCCCGAGCCAAGCAAACGCCGAGCACAACCATGTCGCAACCCGCGAGCCACAGCGGAGCGACCTGGACCGGGTGAAAAATCAGTGTATTGCTAATGAAAGCTGAGAACAATTTCCCTCAGCCACCCAACGACATTATGCTGGGGCAACTTTGAGCCGCAACATTAAAAGTTATCTCTCTTTCCCACGGTAACA
>NW_009601256.1:1692-3335 GCF_000690535.1 Cariama cristata | reverse complement strand
GCCGGGATCACCGCAGCACCGCACCCAGCACCCGCACAGCCACCGCGGGGGAGAGCGAAGTCACAGTCGTCCCTTAAAGTTTGTTGGCTTGCTTTTTCCACCCAGTGAGCTGATGGCTATCATCTGCCAACGCAGAACCTCAATGCTGCTGTCGCCTTTCTATATATATAAAAATATATATATACACACACACATATATATTTATAAAAACCCCAGCTTAGAATTGATGATGGCTGGTATGAAGCAGTTTGTCACCTGTGCTTTTATGATTACAGCAACTAAGGGGGAAAAGATGTCCTTTCAGATAAGCATTGAAAGGGGGGAAAAAAAAAAGGAGCTTTCAAAGGGTCTTTGTTCTCTTGAAGTGCTCTCGCTCCCGAAGCCGGCAGATTTCTCAGAGGGGGAGGAGGTAAAAAAGGATTTAAAAACAAAATGCGTCCTCATTTTCAAACTGTTCCATATTAGCAGTCATCAATTACGGAATTTGCCTTGACTAATGTTTCAGGCCATTATATCACCCTCCGTGTTTATAATTGGATCCTAAATTAGGATTAATTCTCAAGGAAAAGGTTCTGAGCTAAACAGGCGATTTCTCTCTCCGGAGCTCCAACAACATCCTCCTCATTACCGAAATCATCATTTGCTGTTGAACATTGATACAGAGAGACTGACGACTGCGATATTCCCTTTCACGGGTCGCCCCGGGCTGCGTTTTAAGGATGGGACGGAGGCCAAGGGCTGGTGGGGACCTCCAGGGCTGGTGAGGATGCGGGGGCCAGGCTCCACAGGGATGCTTGGAGGCTCTCGCGCCCCCCCACCTCCAAACGCCCCGGCGGCGCTCAAAGGGGCACGGGACAGCCCAAGGATGGGACTGGGGATGCTCTCGTGGCACCCTGCGCCCCGCAGCCCCTGCTCCCAGCGCCCTCCCCGAACACGCAGGGCCCTTCCGATGACTAGACAGTGAGGTACTGTTATTATTTATTAAACAGTCCGTGTGTTTCTTAATAGAAATTTCATGAGGAGCGTTAGGTATAGATAGTCACCAACCCAGAACCTACAAGTAATTATGTTTAATTATTATGCCGGTACGTTTGGAATAACGATAGCTCCCGAGCACCAGGATTAAGGAGTGGAGTCAATTGGAACAGGAGCTATTTATTTTTTTGCCTTAACAGTTCCCCTCTGTTCTTAATTAGTTTTCACATTTCTCAGCCATTGGTAAGAGCCGGCAAGAGACGCCGCGCCATGTCCAGCCCTGGCGGAGGTCCTTCCCCCTGCGATTTGCCCCCCCAGGCAGGGGAATGCCTGCAGAGAGGAAGGGGAGCGCTTTCCTGGCGCAGGAGGATGCTCAGCCCCGGGGCAGGAGAGCCGGGACGGGTGGGAGCCCAGGGCCGGAGCGGCACACCATGTCCGTCACGCCTCGGTTCTTTGCAGACCCCAACACAGCCTTCTCACGCACCTCGCCTGAAAACACTAAGGGTTTTACTCCGCAGAGTGGCTTTGCAGATGGCTTGTCTTCAGAGAGCAGTCTGAGCCCCCAGCCTAGGAGCAAGCAGGTCTCTGCGCTCCGGCTCCCGGCCGAGGCAGCCACCCTCACACGCTCCCCTCGCACCAGCCAAGAGGAAGCTGAGCCAGGGCCCACG
>NW_009601256.1:266-1611 GCF_000690535.1 Cariama cristata | reverse complement strand
CAGCCCCAGCCCAGCGCAGCCCCTCCGGCCCCCACCAAGGGCACCTGCCCTGCCCTTGCACCTCCCTGGCTGCACCAGCCAGGAGCTGGGAGGAATTAGAGCATTTGGGAAGGAAAACAGAGCTACAGAGAGACAATGTTGAATGTAAATATCAGTTAAATATGCATTACCATATGCCTGTGCCTTCGCGGTCTGTTAGGAGGCAACAGGAGCCAGTGGGAAGGTGCAGGAGCGAAGAGCTGGAGGCTCAGAAGAGCGTGCTCCTTCCCTGCCAGCCTGGCACCCCCAGCTCCTGCCAGAGCCATCGCTCATGGAAATATGCAGCTGGGGAGCTGATCCCGCTCTCCTCCCCAACAAGGACAGCCTGCTGCCTGCCCATCGCCCTGCTGAGGCTGCAGCCATGGAGCCAGGACAGAAACCTCACCCCGGGGTGTGTGAAGCAGAGGAGAGGGACAGCAGCGCTGCCGCGCCCACCCAAAATCCAGGCAGAGGGCCTGCGGCATCCCCGGCGAGGGAACCCCTTCCAGCGGGAAAGAGACCAAGCAGTTTCCCCACCGTGACTGCACAAGGGATCCACCTGCAAGGGATCCCCCCAGGCAGCCTCCCCAGCTCCGACAGCGACGGCCCTGCCTGGGCGCAGGTCTGGGGGAACGGCGCCCAGATGGCAATCGCAGCCCTCTCGTTACACCTGCAGATGATATTATCCAAAAATGTTTGATTCTCACTGGAGTTTCTGAGGAGATCAGACAGCGAGGCTGCTCAGGGCACAGGGATTACGCAAATAGGATAATTTGCTAGCAGGCGGTGCTGCGTAATTCCATCTTTCGCTTTGCACCGAGTCCCGCTGCCTCTGTCTCATCCCCACGCCTTGCTCCTGCTGCTCACAGGTAACAGCGCTTGCCATCTGCATCCAGCCCCCCGGCACGGCCTGACTCCGCTTTGTGCAGGGTACGGCGGGGGGCAGCTCTCTGAAAAGAGAATCAGGAGTCGCTTTGGCTCCCCGGAGGCAAGGAGGAACGGTTTGGGGCAGGATGGCCATCCTTTCCCTGCCAAAGCAGCCAGCCCCGCGTTTCACACCCACCTTCGCTGCCGTCTCCCAGCCTGACGGGGCTTTTAGGACAACAGGGGACCAAGGTGGGGTCGGGGCATCCATCATCCCTTTCAAAGGCCGGGGTTAAAATGGAGCAAAGAACCCAAATTGAACCCTTTAAATCCCAAACGCTCCTTTACCAACTGCCCCACACCCACAAACCCAAGCACTGCTCCTCGCTCCCAGAGATGCTCTGGGTATCCGTGTCCTCATGGCACCTCACAGCTGCCTGAGCAGCAATAAAAGTCTTTCCCT
>NW_009601256.1:0-253 GCF_000690535.1 Cariama cristata | reverse complement strand
CAGAAGTGGTCCTCTCCATTCAGGCTGTGTGGGCAGCTAATGAAGCCGGCATGATTCATGGCACGGGGAAGGACGGCCGCTCTCCCAGATCCACCCAGCACCATTAGGCATGGACCCGGACCTGGTGCCGCCAGTCCCAGAACGCAATTATCCGCTTGCTTAAATTCCAGCGCATTTTCAAGTGCTTTGGTTAATCGGAAATACATTAAACACGGGTTTATAAAAAGTTAAACACGTGCTTAAATACTTTGCT
>NW_009601255.1:0-2304 GCF_000690535.1 Cariama cristata | reverse complement strand
CAGGAGGGTTTCTCCAAGGATGAGACCACGGAGGGGTGGCTACTGGGGACCAGGGGAGTCCCAGTCAGCTCAGTAGGTGCATGTATATATGTGTGTGTAGGGCTGAGCACCAGCAAGCAGAGCAGGGCTGTGGTCTTGGGGGTTCACATGCCCAGGTACTAGCAACTGGGGAGGCTGGGACTGAGGGACTGCTACTGGGGAGACTGGGTGTCTGAGCCCAGCTGCTGGGGGGAACCACACTGCATGTGTGTATGTGTATTCTCATCTGTGAACCTCCATCCTGGTCAGTCAGAGAGGGGAAACAGGATGAGGCCATTGGTGCTGCCTGTGTCTGTGCAAGTGCTGAGTGTGTCTGATGGGGTTAACCTATATGGCTGGACATGTATACATGTATACATGCATCCTAACAACACATATTATATGTATGAGTTCAATGGATGTCTCCTCAAGGTAACATCTTGGCAAGAGATGGATTTGATAAGTCAAGAGGTCGTTTGCATCTCCAGCCATTGTTTATTTAGGGAGAAACTTTGAAATTATCAAAATGATGTAACTGTCATGTCTTTCTTCCAGGACATGTGACTGTAACCCCAAACAGAGTCCTTTCTGTCCTAAAGTGTGTGGAAGATAACTTCCTAACACAACTGGTAAATGTGCCAACTAGAAGAGGTGCCCTGCTAGACCTGTTGTTTGTGAACAGAGAGGGAAGAGTGGGTGACATGATGGTCGGCGACCATCTTGGACACCGTGACCACAAAATGTTAGAGCTTTCAATACTGGATGAAGTAAGGAGGGCCACCAGCAGAACTTCCACCTTGGACTTCTGATGGACAGACTTTAGCCTGTTTAGAAGATTGATTGCCAGAGTCCGTTAGGAGGCAGTCCTGAAGGACAAAGGAGTCCAAAAAGGTTGGATATGCTTTAAAAAGGAATTACTTAATGTTCAGGAACAGGCCATCCCTGTACGTAGAAAGAGAAGTCATTAGGGGAAAAGACCAGCTGGGTTAGATATAGAACTATATCTAGTTCTAGATAGAACTATAGATAGAACTATATCTAGTTCTAGTCCTAGACTGGAGCTTAGGGATAAAAAGAGAATACATTGCCTCTGAAAGGGAGGTCAGGTAACCTGGGAGGAATATAGGGATATTGTGAGGTCATGTAGGGAGAAGATTAGAAGGGCCAAGGCTCTATTAGAACTTGATTTGGCCACTGCAGTTAAAGATAATTATCTGACAATGTATTTATAGAAACTTTTAAAATTGTCAGCAAAAGGAGAGTCAAGGAGAGCCTCCATCACTTGCTGAATGCAGAGAGTAGTGTAGTGACAGGGGATGAGGAAAAAGTGGAAGCGCTCAATACCTTCTTTGCCTCAGTTTTCAATATCAAGACCAGTTGTCCTCAGGACGCCCAACACCTAGAGCTGGATGTTAAGGACGGGGAGCTGAGTGAGGCCCCCATAATCCAGGATGAGACGGTTAGCAAGTTACTGTGCCAATTAGACTCTCATAAGTCTGTGTGCCTCGATGAGATTCACCCCAGAGTAATGAGGGAACTGGCAAAAGAACTTGCGAACCCTCTTGCTGGTAGACTGGAAGCTAGCAAACGTAATGCCCATCTATAAGAAGGGTCGGAAAGACAATCCAGGGGACGACAGGCCGGTCAGCCAGACCTCGGTACTGGGCAAGGTCATAGAACAGATCATCTTGAGTGCCATTGCACAGCACATGCAGGAAAATCAGGGGATCAGGGCCAGCCAGCATGGATTTATGAAAGGAAGATCATGCTTGACCAATCTGTTTTCCTTCTATGACAAGGTGACCGGCTTGGTAGATGAGGGAAATGTTGTGGATATTGTCTACCTAGACTTTAGTAAGACCTTCAACATGGTCTCCCGCAGCATCCTCTTAAATAAATTGCCAGCGTGCGGCTTAGATAGATGGACTCTTCAATGGGTAAAAAACTGACTGGATGGCCGGGTCCAGAGAGCTGTGGTAATGGAGCCAAATCCAGTTGACAACTGGTCACTAGCGGTGTTCCCCAGGGCTCAGTTTTGGGGCCGGTGCTGTTTAACATCTTTATAGATGATCTGGACTTGGGGATTGAGGGTACCGTCAGTAAATTTGCAGACAACACCAAGTTAGGTGGGAATGTCGATCTGCTGGAGGGTAGAAAGACTCTACAGAGAGACCTGGACAGGCTGGATTGATGGGCTGAGACCAACAGCATGAGGTTCAAAAAGAACAAGTGACGAGTCCTACATTTCAGTCACAACAACCCCATGCAGCTTTACAGGCTTGGGGA
>NW_009601254.1:0-1217 GCF_000690535.1 Cariama cristata | reverse complement strand
CCTGGGAGCCGGCAGTGCCCCTCGCCTCAGCCGCTCTGCCAGGCTGCCGGCGGCCGGGAAGGAAGGAGAGGCAAAGCGGGGCAGAATGGAGGGAGTTCAGGTTTCCCTGGGGCGGTTTGGGAGTGCTACTGAGTGCTTCTCCTACGGGAAGACAGGCCAGCGGTTAGACAGGCACCTCGTGCCTCCGCGGTGTGAGAGAGCTGCTGCGGGACCGAGGGGAGAGGAATGAGAAATCGGGTGCGAAAAATACTTGGGTTGGAAAGCTGGTCATTTTGCTTTTCAAAAATACCCTTGTTAAAACACAGGGTACATGTTGGAAAAGGTATTGAGTGCTCTCTGAAGATCGGTGTGCTCCAAAATAATTTAACTATGTCCAACATTTCAACTAGGGAAATTCAATTACAATATCTGCATGTCGGTTTATGGTTCTCCTGCGCATCGCTATCCCAAACCCCTAGTGCTGATCCTCTTCGGTAGAAATTTGATGGAGAAATGTTTTATTGCTGTGTTTACGCTGATCATTATAGCAATTTGGCCCGTCTCTAAATGACAGCTTTCCTGCAATTTTCTTTCGGGTGAACTCTAGCTACTTAATAGGATTGTGCGTAGCCCGTAGTGTTAGAAAGCTCCCCAATCCCCTTTCGTAGTTAGGACTTGCTATGAGTTACAGAAAGCTTTCCGTCACCAGGGAAGAGCAAAACGTGCCAAGGGTGAACCACGTCCACGGTATCGCTGAGCAAGGGTTGGTTCTGAACGTGACTTAAAGGTTGGGCACCTCTGAAGAACCAATGCAGCTGAGGTCAGTTACACGGCAAAAAAAGATGTTAGTCTGCATAGGAGGTGATCAGAGTCAGGGTGATCACGATACATGACTGGGTAAGCAACAAAAAGAAAGACATCTCGAGCTGAAAAGCAGGGGAACTAATTAATGGGTTTATAAAGATTTCAAGTGGAGAAGAAAGGGGAAGATCAACTAAAAGAATGGCATTTTGGCACATCTGTTGAGGTTCCTGATATCCTCAGATATCATATATGGCTGCATATATAAAATCTCCTCCAGTAAGGAGAATGGGAAAAAATACAAGGATTTTTTTTTTTTTTTTTTGAGATTTTAGTGCAACAGGAGGAGAATATTTTTGAACTCGGGTTGCCAGAGGTTTCATCTATAAGCAGCATAGATAAGCTCCAATTGGGTTTGCGTGGCAGTGTTTGGGTAG
>NW_009601253.1:318-524 GCF_000690535.1 Cariama cristata | reverse complement strand
TAATAATTAAAGCCTGGTGGGGGGTCCGGCTTGGAGAAGGCAAATCTCCCCACATTAATCTTCATTAGAGCGGACTTTGCCATATGCTCCTGCCCGCGCCGGCAGCGCGGTGCCGGTGGAGGAACAGGTGAGCCGGGAAAGCTGCTGAGCTCAGGGGAAGCGAGGCCAGGCCAGCCCCGGCCGGCGAGGAGCAGTGCTGGCACCAG
>NW_009601253.1:0-202 GCF_000690535.1 Cariama cristata | reverse complement strand
CCCAGCCCCAGCAAGCAGCCGGTGTCCAGGTTGGGAATGGGGGGTGATGCTGGGCACCCCCGTGCCCCGGACCCCATTTCGCTCTCCCGCTGCGAGGAAGCCCTGAGCCGGGGGCAGAGGCAGCGCCGGGCAGGCTTGTGCCGACAGCCCGGCAATAACTCAGCAGAAGGAAAATACCACGCGCCGTAGGATAAACAGCTCA
>NW_009601252.1:0-29735 GCF_000690535.1 Cariama cristata | reverse complement strand
ACAGTCCCTGCAGCCGCCTCCCAGCCCTCCGCCGTTCCGTGAAACCTTCTGAGGTTTGAAGCTGGGTACCTGGGAGGCTTAACTGGATTTTGTCTCTTGGAGTTTGAAACTCGGATAGCTGTTTTGGGAAGCTGAGTCTGCCGCCGAATCCTTGCCACTGGCATTAAGTTTCCTGGGAAGCTCTTAACTTTCGTCTTGTTCACCCAAGCACCCGCGTTTTGTCCTAGTTAATCTATTTGAGGAGTTTGAACTTGGAAGTTTTTTAGCCAATGTTTTATTTATTGCAATCATGTCATTCCCCAAATTTGAAATAATCGTTCTGCGCTTTTTTTTTTTTTGAGTGGGATGGTATTCAAGGGGTTGTACAAACACGTGTGGATACAGTAGAGAGGGAGAGCCACAATGTAACTCAAACAGCTGGGGCAGGAGAAAAAGTAAGACTCTTCCTTTAGATCGCAGTGCCAGTTCACTGTCAGTTTGAAGTGATTGCTGGAACTACGCTGTATATTTCTTGAAAGAGTCTTTATTTGCTATGTTATCAGAGTGCTTTTAACTTTAATGGGCTTTTTATTCTGTGTGAAAGCTAAACCTATTTTTCATACATATTTATGTTGCAAATGCTCTTCTTCAAGACTAAGTTTCAAGTCTTTGGACCCGGAATACAAGAAAATGCTAAGTTACCTCTTGTCTTGCTGCAGGAAACTCCCGCATCTTAAGCTGTGGATCTCTGTTGAGCTGCAGCATTTAGTTCTGCTCTTTTACCACCATTAACAGGCAGATATGGAAGCTGTACTGAGGGAGAGGAGGATTAAAGCAGAAGGTGCTGAGAGACACAGAGTGTTTGCCTTCACAG
The DNA here is from genome assembly GCF_000690535.1 of Cariama cristata. Classification (NCBI taxonomy): domain Eukaryota; kingdom Metazoa; phylum Chordata; class Aves; order Cariamiformes; family Cariamidae; genus Cariama; species Cariama cristata. The sequence continues at coordinate 28,882 of NW_009601252.1, read as the reverse complement.
AAAGGTGTCTGTGGCACCTGGAATACTGATTTATTGCATTTTATCCAAGTTGGTGGTTTGCTGAATAGATAGGATAGCCAATAAATATTATTCTGGTGCACTCTTGGTTTTGTATGTATTTGGTGAGCAGTAGTTGTTCTTGCATTGAAGTATGGTGTGCTGCCTTGTGTTGTGTAGCCTAGTACGGAGTGTGAAAGAAAAACTGAAAATCTGACTTTCATTAATCTTCTAGATGTTGGGGAAATCTATTCAAGACTGCTGGATCACAGACCAGTAATTCAGGGAGAAATACGTTACTTTGTCAAAGAATTTGAAGTAAGTATTTGTATCTTATTGAGTGATGTAATCTTCAGAGACTGAGACTTTAAACAGTTTTAGCATCTTTTTAGAGCTTACAATGTGTATGTCATTTTCTTCAGAAAGACTTGACATGTATTTCTTGCCCAAAATAACTTAACAGACCTATAGTATATGTCTGCATCTTTAGTAAACAAGGCAGTAATTGAGGTCTTACTATTTTAAAAGTTTTGAAAGGGGCATAAATTTTTTTCCTGCAAAAGACTGGCAGGAATATTGATGTAGGATAATGATGTGGTCCTGACATCCTAGAGAAGTCTAGCTGGTTCAAGGAAAATACTGTTGGCCGGTATAGGTTTACATCTGATTAAGAAACTGCCTTGTGCCTCAGCTGGATTCGGCTAGCACAGTTGTAATTTAATCTTGCTTTAATTTTTGTTCCATGAAAGAAAGTAATATTACTGGAAGAGAAGAGCAACACTTTATGCAAAGTAACAAAATCATTAAAAAATGAATGAATGTTATCTGATTGGCTGCAAATAAGGCTGATGGACTGAAGGTGGGAAAGTGTTTATATACAACTTTTCTTGGAAAGTCTAATATGGTTTCCACAAGATGGCAGCAAAAGTTTAGAAAAGTAGAATCTTGTGTCAACAGAAGGCTATCTCTGTGTAGATTTTAATTCTTACAGAACATGTAATTAAAAACCTTAAAATTAGTCCTGAAAATACAGTTATACCTCAAACTTCCAGTATGCAGACCTGATTTTTAAAAAAATGGCATTAAACCTCCCCGATTGTAGCTAATGTTTCAAGCAGGTCTAATTTGTCTCTATACTGGTTTAGCAAAGTATGTATGTGAACTAAACTCTCATCAGATCTGTATCGTATGGGCTTGAGAGTTATGAGGAATGATTTATTTTCTTTGCTGTCACTAAATAAGTTATAGCATACAGTAAATAGTTTTACCTAGCTTTTCATAGGACAGAAAATTTTAAACTCAATTACAGAATTAGAACTCATATCCTTATAATTCATAGATTTCTCTCATTGTACCTGGTGTCTTGTTCTATTTCTTAGACAAATTTCACATATTCTTAGATCTTTTCTTGAAATTTAGTTTCTCGTTTATACTTTTAGGGGGAAATTAGCAAAGCAGAGGATTGTCTCCATTCTTGCAGCTTAGAATGTCTTCCAAAACTTACATTTATTCCTAACATTGAGATATCAGATATTTTTTTGTTGTAGTAGGACAGATGCTTTTTCTTTCAATGATTAGCATCTAGTGTATAAAGAATGTAGATTTGCATTCAGGAAGTCTGGAGCCTGTTTAATTAAGTGGCTTTACTTGTCTGTGCCTCTGTTTCTGAGGCTTTAAAACAGGTATGGTGATCCAATTGCCCACCTCATGTGATGCAGTATTTTTTGATTATCTAGATTTGCTTTATGATTCACAACTTGCAGTACAGGAATGCTTGTGTACAACTCTACTCATAACTGAAGAGGAGGAAAAGTAGGAAGGAGGCAAGTAGCAGCCTGGAGCAGATTTTGGAATCCTTTTCATTGTCTAAAGGAAAGTGCAGGTGAAATTTAGAGTGGAAGTAGTACTGTGGCTTCAGAAAAATAGATTATTTTTTTTTTTTTTGTAAAATATAAACAATAAAGCAAGAGCTTGTTCTTCTTGTAATTAATTGTGATCAGCAGTGAGCCAGAAGAAGGGCTGCCTCTTTACTCAGCTGTGTTATGTTATTTTTTGAGTCTTGACTTCATTACTTTTCTTCAGTAAAAACAATTTTACTTGCATTGTTTTAACCTTGTACCATGCTAAATCTGGAAGGGCAGACATCAAGCAAGCAGAATCACTGCTGTGTTATTTCTCTGTAAAAACTGAGTTATAAAAATGCAGTGCTTTCAAGCTCTGTTTCTCTCCGTTGTTTTTGATATGCTGTAAATAATCTATACAAAACAACACATTTTTCCACACAATGTTTTCATTAGTAAATATTAACTTTTCTCACAAGGGCCAGAAGTGTCATTCAAAGTATTCCTGTATTGTAGTGTGAAGAATGGAGCGTTACTCTCTCTTTCACAAAATTAGTTTTATCGATTGTTCTGAGTAAGTACAGTAACACTTTAATAGACAATGGTATAGTCTTTGAGACAAAGTTATTAGTTTATCAACTGGGAAGCCATCTTATTTTGGAAGGTAGAATTCCTTGTTAGCCACTCATTTTCTTTCTATTCTTCTGGCAGGAAAAACGTGGGCTCCGAGAACTACGAGTACTTGAAAATCTGAAGAATACAATCTTTGAAACGAATGAACACGTTCTTCCTAAGTGTGAACAGGCAATGCATGACAATTTGAATGAAGCATTCAAGAGATGTAAGCACGTTGCTTCTTATTTCCCTTGTTGCATCATTTTGAGGAATAATCTAAATAGTTTGGATTCAGAATATGATTTGTGGAAAAATTACCATCCTTGGGTAAATTTTCTACCATTTTTGTGCTTTGTCCTCATTTCTGGGAAATTTTAAAAGGGAAACAACAGGGACATTTTTTGATCTTTATTGGTCCAGCCAACACAGCTCTTGCTAAGGTTACATTACAGCTTTTTGCTGATTAAAGTAGAAGCTATTTTAGCTCAGTCTTTTGCTACTTACTTAGAAACAGGATAGTGTTCCATTTTGGCTAAAGCCATGGACAAAATTTCAGTTTTCTGGTTTGTTGCAAGCATACTGTGGTGTGACCTTCAAGTTTCTTAGTTTTCCCATGGGAGACTGTAATACTGACCTCCGTGATTTAAAACTAAACTTGCTGCTATATAGCTATGAAATGTGCTATTGTTATTTAGTCACAAATAGTGTAGCAGTAATAATTGTTGTGTGCTAATCCTAGTTTCATCATTATAATAGAACATCATATGACAGGACAAGGGGCAATGGCTTTAAACTGGAAGAGGGAATATTTAGGTTAGATATTAGGAAGAAATTTTTCACTGTGAGGGTGGTGAGGCACTAGCACAGGTTGCCCAGATAAGCTGTGGATGCCCCATCCCTGGAAGTGTTCAAGGCTGGGTTGGATGGAGCTTTGAGCGACCTGGTCTGGTGGAAGGTGTCCCTGCCCATGGCAGGGGGTTGGGATTGGATGATCTTTAAAGTCCCTTCCAACCCAACCATTCTATCATTCTGTGGTAACCATCTAACATATTTTTTTTGTTGCTCACATTTTAAAAGAAAGTCTAAAATTTGTTGTACTAATTTTTCAGTATCTTTTTTCTTTTTTTTAAACTCATTCACCAGGATAGTTTCTCAAAAAGATACTTCAAAGGAGTGTGGCTATGTAGCTTTAGCTGCCAAATTTATGCAGTTGAAACATGCCAGTGTATGTTTTGTTATATTTTATGTAGGGCATGTTGTATAAGCATTTGATGTCATAGAACATATTTGTGTGGCATCTGGCATATGCAGAATAACAAGTGGTAGATGATGTTATACACACAAAATGATTGCAGGAAAATATTTGAAACTCAAAATCTAGTCAGGCAGATAAGGCATATGTTCAAATACCTTCTAAATGGAGTGAACCTTTGATATTACTCCCTGACTTTCTAATGGTCAGTTGTGCAATACATCATTAATAATAGAATCACAGAATGGTTGAGGTGGGAAGAGACCTCTGGAGGTCATTTTGTCCAACCTCCCTGCTGAAGCAGGGGCAGCTACATCCAGTTGTCCAGGGCTGTGTCCAGTTGGGTTTTGAATATCTGTACACATGGAAACTCCACAACATCTCTGGACAACCTGTGCTAGTGTTTGACCACCGTCATATGAAAAAAACTGTTTTCTTGTGTTTAGATGGAATCCTGTGTGTTTCAATTTGTGCCTACTGCCTCTTGTCCTGGCAGTGAGCACTGTAGAGAAGAGTCTGGCTCCCTCATCTTCATTCCCTTCAGTCAGATATTTATTTGCATTGAGATCCCCCTTGGGCCACCTTTTCTCCAGGCTGAACAGTCCCAGCTCTCTCAGCCTCTCCTCATGCAAAAGATGCTCCAGTCCCTTAATCGTCTTCATTGCCACATGCTGGACTTGCTCTAGTAAGTCAATCTTTTTCATTTAGTGGGGAGCCTAGAAGTGGACAGACTTCTAGGTGCAGCCAGTGTTGTTGGTCCTCAGTGTGTATTGCTGCCTGGGATTATTCCTTCCCGGATGCAGGACTTGTCATTTCCCTGTGTTGAGCTTCATAAGATTCCTCTCAGATTCTCCAGTTGCTCAAGGTCCCTCTGAATGGTGGTACAACCATATAGTCTTTGAGCCACTCCTCCTGGGTTTGTATTGTCTGCAGACTTGCTGAGGGTGCACTCTGCTCCAGCATCTGGGTCACTGATGAAGATGTTAAACAGTATTGGCTGCAGTGCTGACCCCTGGGATAAATCACTAGTGACTTGCCTCCAACTTGACTTTTTGCTGCCGATCACAGACTCTAGACTTGGCTGTTCAGCCGGTTTTCAATCCACCTCACTGTCTACTTATCTAATTTGTACTTTGTTAGCTTGTCTATGAGGATGTTGTGGGAGACAGCATCAAAGGCCTTACTGAAGCTGAGGTAAACAACATTGCCTGCTTTCCCCCCATCTGCCAAGCTAGTTGCTGCATTATAGAAGGCTATCAGGTTGGTTAAGGATGATTTCCCATTCCTAAATCCATGCTGACTACTTCCAATCATCTTCTTATTGTTTGTATGTTTGGGAAGGCTTCCAGGAGGATTTTTTCCCATAACCTTTCCCAAGATTGAGATGGGGCTGACTGGTCAGTAGTTCTCCGGATCTTCCTTCTTGCCCTTGAAGATATGAGTCCCAGTCTTCAGGAACCTCTCCCAGTTGCAATGACCTTTCAAAGAGCGAGAGTGGCCTCACAGTGACATCAGTGAGCTCCCTCAACACTCGTGGACACAACCTATCAGGCCCTGTGGACTTAACATATTTCCAGTTTGTTTAAGCGCTCCCTAGCCCAATACCCCTCCACTGAGGGTAAGTCTTCTTTGCTCTGGACTTTCACTCTGGTCTCAGGGGCCTGGAATTCCTGAAGGCTGATCTTTATGGTAAAGACTAAGGCAAAGAAGGCATTGAGTACCTTGGCCTTTTCCGTGTTCTTTGCCACCAGCTCCCCTGCCCCGTTCAGCAGAGGGCCTGCATTTTCCCTACTTTTCTTTTTGCTGTTTATGTACTTGTAGAATCCTTTCTTGTTGCCCTTCGCACCCCTCGCCAGATTCAACTCTGGATCAGCTTTGATTTTCCTAATGCTGTCTCTACACAATCAGACGGCAACTCTATACTCCTCCTGGGTCACCTGCCCCTGCTTCCACCTCTTACACACTTTCTTTTTAAGTCTGAATTAAGTTAGGAGTTCCTTGCTCATCCATGCAGGCCTTCTGCCACCTTTGCTTGATTTCCTACCTGTTGGGATAGACTTGGAGGAGGTGATCCTTGAAAAGGGTGCTATGTCCCTTCTGTTCCCATTATCCCAGACCCTTGGTTTGCCTACACTATTCCCAACTTCTTTACTTCTTTTTTGAGGAATCGCTTCCTCACCTGTCATTTCTAGTTTAAAGCTGTCCCTACCAGGTTGGCCAGCCTTTGCCCAAACCTTGGCGAAGGTACTTTTGACCTGTTTACTCAGGTGGATCCCATCTCTTCCAAGCAGCTAATAATGCTCAGAATGGGTCTCATGGATGTAGCAACCGAAACCCTGCTGCCAACACTAACTGTACAACCAGCTGTTAACCTGAAAAATCCATCAACTCCCCCTCACCAGGATGGTTGAGGAGAACGTTACTTGGACCCCCATGCCTTTGACCACTGTCCCCCAATCCCAGTACTCATTCCTGATATTTCTCAGGTCACCCTTGCAGTACCACTGGTGTCTGCATGGAACAGCAGCAGGCGTAATAGTCTGAGCCTCAGTAGCCTTGCTACAGCATCCCGAATGTGAGCTCCTGGCAAGTGGCAAACCTCCCTAGATGACAAAACATACCAACCGGTGGGGAGCCTCCATGCCCTGCCATAGGGAGTCTGCTACAACTATCAGTTGCCACTGTCTTCTAATGGTCCTGAGTGGCTCAGGCACAGCTACCACATTCATGGCACCTCATCAGCTATGAGGGCAGTGAACCTGTTTTGAAACTGGCAGTCCTTACCAGGGCAGGAGCCCGCCAGACGTCACCAGCTTTAAGATGATGATAAATAAGTAGAGTATTTCTCAATACTAGGATGTGTTAGTGGGAGAAATGACTGCTTTAGGGAAATTAGTTTATTTAATTCTGCATTAATTAAGTGTTAAATAAGTTCCAAAAAAAAACCTGCATAGAAATACAGTTCCTATTTCCATTGAGAAGCTTTCCTAGGCTTAGGCTCACAAGAGAAGAGGCTGGCTCCAGCATAAAAATGTTTTCCATGTAGATTGTTTCTACTAAATCACTTTTTATATTTGATGGGGGAAAGCAAGCAACTAAAACATAGAGCTTGGTCACCTGTTTCTACTTACTGACTTGAGAGGGTTTTTTTAATGTCCTCTAAGGTGCTGAGTAATGCAGTCTAGCTTGTCAGCAACACTAGGGAGTATGGGCACGAGAGGACCTAGCTGCCTTTCTCTTTTTGGCTTCTAGAACGCACAAGGGTTAAACTCAGTGATATGCCTACATACAGTTATCAATGTAAAGCCTTTTCTGCAAGTACTGACAAATCTTTTTCGTGCGGAGTTAAGTGACGCAGTGGAATTTAATATTTGACTTGCAACAGCCTCCTGTCTTTTAAATCCCTTTCAGGTGAGTTTTGTTTGATTTAAAACAGCACACTGATCTACTGCAATTTGTTATTTCAGTGCAAGCTGCACGCGATATGATCCATAGACTCCAAGAGAGGGAGCACAAAGAGAGGAAGGTAAAGGATGGATGGGTAGATTTTTATAATGTGATCTAAGTAAGATTCTTGTGCTTCTACTGCAAGTTTATCTGCTTTCAGTATAGCAAAATTTTAAAGCATGTATTTCTATACTTGCAGTAAAACTTCTTTGGGCGTGATTTCTGCATGTATAAAACACATATTGCAGCAGCATATATGTTCTTGACTGCAAAGTTAATGGATCACTAGCTCTTCCTACAATCTCTTGATGTATGGAAACTAATTTTTTTCCCTTTTCTTTATTTTCCCTCCTAGCTCCAACTATGATATTTGTCACAGACAGGGAAAGCTTAAATATTAAAAAAAATTATTTTCTGTGGAACAAAAAACACCTACTAACCGACCAGAATGGAAATGTAAATCTTTCCTAGTTAGCTGAGAACATTGACCATATTATGTATATTGCTTGTTGAAAAGGAAGTGTGTTTTTCACTTGTGGATGGGTTATTTAATGAAGGGCTATATTATAGGAACATGGGAATCATTGGAATCTTTTCAGTTGGCTACACTTTGCTCATTTGAAATACATGTGCTCTGAATCTTAAAATTTGGAAAATTACACAAGAAATTAGTTTCATGTTTTCCCATTGCTCCTTCATGATTGTGTTCCTGTGTTGTCTTTTTTACTTGCAAAATGTTATTTATAATCATTTAGTTCAGAAATACTGAAGACGTTTCTGTGGTCATCACTCAAAACAGGCTGTGCATTGATTTATGTAAGCTGATAGTCATGTTTTTCTTTCCTTTTTGTAATCGATGAAGATGGGCAGTCCAGTTGTGGTTGAATACTGGTACTGTGTGAACAGCACACTGCTGAACTCTGACAGAGTTTGCTTGTGTCTAACACTAGTGTAGATATTGGTAGAGAGGTTAAGTAGGAAATTCTTACAGTTCTGCTACTGTTTGTTTGACGTAAAACTTTAATAAAAAAATTATAACTTATGAGCACGCGATAAGAATGGTAACTATTATTTTTAAAAATACTAGCTGTGTGTTTCCTTTTCTTCTTTTTTGTATGCAGTGAAGGAATACTAATAGCTATTCAGGATTTGTAGCATTTCTTTGAGCTTGTATAGTAAGAGTTTTTAGCTTGAAACTTTCCAAGTGTGAGTAATAACAGGTAGGTAACTCTTTAAAATTACAGATAAAAGTTGTCATTGTAGTGCAGCCACTTGAGAAGAAATACTTTTTCCTTACTTTCTTTCTGAAATCATGTTTTCTGAAAAAATAATGGTTTTTTGGTAGGATCTAGTGTCAAGTGATTAGTGTAAGCAGCCCTCAGTGAAATTGGCTGAATAGAATGATTTTTAAGATTATTTATTTTACTAATTACCTTTTTTTGTGGTTCCTTTCAGCTACTGGCATCTGCCAAGTAACAAAAGGGAAATGATGTTGTCCCTACCACATTCTCACTTACAGTGTAAAGTAATTTGTGATTTACAGCAGTGTAATTGAAAGAAGCATTCATGGAATCTCCTATCTTGTTGAGTAGTCTTCCCATCCAGATCAGTAATATTTAATAAGTAGTTCAAGCTGTGGATTACTTTAAGCTTGTGGGAGAAACTGGAGAAGACTTTAAGAAATTTTGTAAACCTGTTTTTGCGTACTATATTCTTATTTTTTTCTTATTTAAAATATTTTTATGTAGAAGGGCACAGGCTTATACTGGAAGCTACCTAACACTTCCCATTGTGGTCTTACCTCTTAATTGTTTCTAGCATGAACTAGTATGGTAACATTTCTCAAAGCCTATGTCTGCCTCAAATGGTAGGTTTTTTGGTTTGTTTTTTTTTATTTTTTGATTATTTTTGTTTTGGTTTGGTTTTAATTTCAGGAAAAGTACTAAAACCAAAGTTTACTAAAAAATGTGATATTTTTACAAATGTTAGTTTTTTGCATAACCAATGGCAGTAAAACAAGGATAGCAATAAATACAACCTACTCACGTGAGTCAATACTGCATAGAAGAAGGCTTTACTATTTTTCAAGTTCAAGCAGTATGCACTATTGAGTGAAAAAATGGTTTCATAATTAGATTTTTCCAAAAAAACTACTGTCTGAACTTGAATATGAAAGATGTCACTGCCAAAATACGTAAATTTGTTAACACACCAAAAGGAATTCCCAGAACAGGAATTAATAAGGCAGCAACTATGTTTGTAATTAAGACAAGCTTTGGTTTATTGCTAAACCAAATTATGAAACTTTAACTCAAAACTATTTTCAACTTTTTATATGGACATGAAAGCTGAAAATCTTCCAAATTTAGTGATGTGTAAATATCTTATTAAAAAAATTACTCATAAAGGCATTGTAGGCATTGTTAAAAACAGAACAGATTCTAAGCTTAGTTTGAGTTTCTCAAACCCTTGTATTTATGAAGTTATACTGAAAGACAGAAATTGAGGCCAAGTATTGAGGTTACGTGTGAAAAGTGAAGTTTAGCAGCTTGGTATGGCTTATGTTCTGTTGGGTGACTGAAGGAACTTCTAGCAGAACAGCTGAAATACTGTTTGGAGAAGAGGAATTGCTGAAAGAATGGATAACCAACAATCAAAGACAGGAAAAATCTGTGTCAGTGTGGTCTGGAGATGGAAACTTTATAGGAGGTTAGAGCTGGAGTTCTAAGAGTGTTTGGTGGCGAGGAGATGATTCTCCGATTAAACAAACAGAAAAATTCTATTCCAATTTTGCCAAATTAACAGCCATGGAGATGTACTATTTCTGCTACCTTGTAGATCTTTCCAGGTGGGGTAAAAATGTTTTTTTCTGTGCAGTAGATGATAATAAGTGCCAGTCAGTAACACAGATAGTAAAAGCCTAAAGCTTAACATACTGTTGCTGACAGTTAAACAATTTTCTGATTCAAATAGAAATCTACAGCATGGCAAGAAATGTTGGATTGTCTAATGGTTAAAACATAACAATGTATAGCTAATTATTGAGACTCTCTTTTTTTGGTTCCTGACTAAATATTGTACCGATACCGTATAATATCATGAATTACCTAAGGCTTCCTCTTGGCTCAGGTACATCTGTCTGCACACTTTAGTTCATACGGCAATTTTCCCGTGTTACAAAGGTCGTGAGGTTTTACCTAAGAACAAAATGTATTATTCTGAAGCCTGAATCTGGTATCATAATACTGGCTTCTGTCTTGTTACCGTGCACCGGTATATTTATACAATGAAATACCAAAACAACTTTGTAGACACTTCTTGACCAAATGAGGAAAACAGTGGAAACTTCCATGTTTTCCGAGGTGGCTGTGTTGGGTTTATCAGGTGCTGTTTTCTAATTTGTAATGAAGTCTGACTGAAGGGCCTTGTGTTCTTTGTGTTTGTTTAGTTTTTTACTTTTGAGTTTAGACTGTAGTTATTTTACAGATTTTCTTGTTTATTTTAGCAGTTATTTGAAATGACAAAAGATAGGAATTAAAATTGGATTATACTCCGAAAAATTGTTCTATGAAAATATACTGATTTTCATGTTTGTATGTGCTGTTCTTTATGATATCTTGTTAATTTACAAGTTACAGTTTCTCCACTTGGCAACCCTGGAAAAAAAAGAATGAAACCTAAACCCCAAGGTGTCTTTCTGGGTGTTTTTTTTTTAATCATTACCTGCAATCCAAAATTTGCAATTAGAAGTTTTCAGCAATTTGGGAGTTCTGTAATTCTTTATTTCATTTGAAGTGTTTGCTGACTGTGCATGGGCCAGAATTTCTTTCTTTATTTATTTATCTTTTACATAGTTGGGTTAGTCTTGTAAGTTGTAACTTTACAAATAATGAAAATTAACATTGAATTACTATTCTTCCAAATTTATAATTTCTTTTTGAAAAAGGAGAAAAAGGGATTACTTTCTCATGCAACTGTACCTGCATTTTCAAACACGCAGGCATGATTTCCTTCATCATGACAGTAAAAAAAAAAATTAATTTTAACAGATCAGAAGTTAGTTATTACTACTGCAAGTGCTTTCTGAACTTGAGAAAAAAAACTTTCTTTACCTTCCTGAAAATTCATATGTATTTATTCAGAATACATGTTATATTTTTGTGTTCTCTGATAAGACCAAAGTGCCTCCTAAGTGACCATTAGTATGCAAAAGCAATTTCAAGTTCTTAGTCTCTTAATATGTTATATGTCACCTATGGGGGGCCAGCTACTGAAGGTCTTTGAATTATTGTTTGACTTGGAAATTAAGATATTTGACATAAGTTATTGACTTGATGAATTCAGATATATAAATATATATACATACATATAGAAATGACAGTGTTACTCTTTTCAATCTATACAACAACCAGGCAGATAAGGGGTGTGTATCAGTTCTGTATTCCTTTGAAACAGCTGACTAAAAAAGCATGTAAGAGTAATAAACTGTTTTCATATTCAAGATAGCTATTGGCATTAGTTATCTAGAACTTAATTATTCAATGTATAAAGAACTGGAAATAAGTCTCTACCATCAGGGTAAATGCCATAAGCAAAAGGTTTTCAGTTCTCTCTTTTTCGCTTGCCCAGGGAATACATCAGGTTAGGGAAGCTGTAGAGATTGAAGTTAGTAACGCTGGGTATGAAGTGGATGTGGTAGGAGTGGAGACCGTCATGGTAAGAAAGCACAATATAGGGCAAACCTGAAGTGTACTTGCAGAGCTACAGTGTGAAAGTCATCTTTCTGTGCTGAGAAACTGAATCTTTGTGGCTGGAGCACTAGGTGTCAATATGTCCTGCGTGGGAGTCTGGGTCCTCAAGAGCCTGTTCATGATGCTCTGCTAAGTGAAAGGCTGTACCACGGTAGCAGCTGTTAGGAGACAGCAGAGTAGGCTTGGATCAGGGAAGCCTTTTGGTACCGTAGCTCCCAGGATGATTCCTGTTGCAGCTTGGGTCTTGCAGCTGGATGTGGGTGTAGGAGGAACCTGTCGTTGGTCAGGATTTCTCTCTTATACTGTTCTGTGATGCCTAATGATGTTGAAGTGCCTATTGAAGCTTGTACCACGGCTATAGCATTCATAGGTGCCTCCTGTGTGGATTCTTTTAACTTCTACTAAGAAGCAAGTTTATAGTGCAATGTATGCTTTGGTTGCAAGATCTGTATTGTAAGGCACGCATCCATTAAGAATCCCGCTTTGTTATTTTTGCTGTTCACACAGCTGTGCATCTGGTAGGAATGGGAATATTGGTTTCAAGATTATTACTGTCTTGCACACATAAACATATCCACTCAGCAGCCATAAGTGTTATTGATTGGGGGGTGCTGCTAAGAGCAGTTGGGTTTTAATTTGTTTTCTAGGAAGGAGAGCTGCCATGCCCGAGGTGTGCACTGAGCTTCTACAGTGGGGTTTTCAAAATCATTACCAGGGTGGGAGAGTGAAAACAGAATTCAAGTCCTTGGTGTCTTTTACTTGGTATTTCTTGTCATTCTTGCTTGCATATCTTAATTTTATTTTTCTGTTTTGTAAAGTGTTTTTTGGTATCTGTAACTATTTACTTTGTTAAAGGTGTAAATTGCAATTATATGGAGTTACTTTATTTCCAACATAAATCTTACTCTAGAAAATTAGTTACTATTTCAGTAGAATGCTGCTTACGTTTATATATTTAAAGAATAAGCACTTACAGCAGTTGCTTCTTAGTACTCAACTGTTTAAATTTTTACTTAGGCATAGATTAGGCAATGTACATAGCCTGGCTGCTAATATCCCTTTATTTCAGAGTGTCACTTCTCTTGTGCCAGAACAAGCTAAAGACTGATTGAGCAGGGGAAGGCAGGAGGGTTTTTTGGAGAAGAAAGGAGTTAGACCACAGATTTTCAATAAACTAAACTTCACTATCTCATGTCCTAGAAATACCTTAGGTTGTTTAACCAGGTAAATAATTTCATATCCTTGCATAGAAATAGTGCAGTGGAAAATTAAAATAGAAAATAGCAACTTGAGTTTCATATTCCTTGCAAACTGTTCATGTTGAGACAAGCATGGGTTAGTCTAGCTGAAGTGTGGTTTCGGTAGGTGCTGTTTAATTCTGTCAAAGTGTGTGATGCACCAACAGTTTCAAAACTTGTTGAATATGAAATAGTGTACTACTCAAACTGTTAGTATACACTAGTGTATTTTGTTAGTAGCTGATATTGCATCTGTTGCAAACAAAATGGATCTTGGCATAACGTTATTACAATGTATATGAAATACTGCATGGCAGAAATAGCTTATTTAACCCAGGATGTGTGATCTTGAAGAACAGTGCATAAAGAGTGTTGAAGAATACGTAAATGGGTTCCCATTGCCTTTAGCTGACAGAAGTGCCAGATGTCTATTAAAGCTGTATGATTGTATTTGTTCTTACACAGAAGGACTGTACATAGAAAACAATAATTGCTGATATATTAAAAAGGAGAGAAAAAAAGAAAAAAGGTGAATCCTCTGTTTTGCTGGAAGATGGAGCAAATACAAGAACAACTGCCTAGATTTATTGTGACTTCAGCATCTATAATATAAGGAGGCCAGACTGTTAATACTGTATGCAAGCAATCCACAGAAGTACATCTCATTTTGACAGGCCTGTTGGATGTGCGTATGATCTTTCTGGATAGCTAGATTTTTTTCTTGGGGGGTGGGGTTTCAAGATAAGAGTGAAAGGAATCTGACTTGCCAGAAGCCAAGCAGTATGAAAGTATGAGGGGAAAAATAACTTATTTATAAAGAAAGACGTTAATCACAGAGCTAGCTGGCTAAAGCAGAAACACTAACTGCCAGTTTCAAAACATTGAATATCTATGTTGTTATATTCTATTTTTCCTTTTTATATTAGAGGCTTTTCATCAAGACTAGTATCTGATGACTATGCTGACCCTAAGCATTGTGGTAAAATAGAAATGCAGTTTGTTTCCAGTTTTAAAAATCTATTCAAGAATGTGGACAATAGTTTTGTTTCAACAAACGAGACATTCAAGGGGAAAGTAGCAAATGTCAAGAAAAGAGGAGCAATATGTTAAAGGATTGGCTGATATAATTTATAGGGGTTTTGCTAACCATCATAAATTGTTGTGAAGCATAGAAGCATTCTATTTACACGTATTTGACATAAAATCTAAAATGTCTTTAGTGTTAAAGTGGATCCTTTAATCTCTGGTAATGCATGTGTACCTAAATAATAGACATACTCAACTCTCTAAAATTTTGTCTAGCACTCACAAATATGAAATATAGTGGGCCTAGTGTTTTCCTCATAACTCAGGCACAGTAATGCTTCCAGTACACTTTTAGTCTGTGTCATACATAACATAGGCCTGCCTGTACTTGCTGTACTAGATGCAGATTGTTGGTTCTTTAAGACTTAATCAACAATTAGCTGCATTTTATTTAAATTATTTCTCTTTTGGCTACTTTCAGAACAGTGGACTCCCCAAGTCTGTTTGTGCCAGTAGACAGCTTCTTTCTATATGAACACAACAAAGAAAAAAGGGGGGAAGAAAAAAGCGGTGTCCATTTGCTGATCCTGCCCCATAACTAAGGGGCTAAAACCACTGAAAACTATGTTCCCAAAATCCGAAGTTCATTTTAAAAGAAAATCTTTGTGAGATAATATGGATTTATATTAGCTGCTTATAGTACTTCTAATATTGTCAGTAGTCAGAGCAGCAAATAACAAGTATGATCTTTAGAAACTAACAGAAGCAAACTAGGCAAGCTAGTAACTTTAAAGTGTCTTTCCATTTATTTAATTATTTTTCACCAGGCTGTGGCATAGAAAAGCTATTGTTGCTAATGCATTAATAATATCGTAGACATTTTACCATTTGTTTTGGATTGACTATAAAAATAAGTGTTTTCTTTTCAGTTTCACCTTTTCATGTGTTTTTTTGCTAGTTCCACTTCCCTCTACTGAAGTAAAAGTCGAGTTCCTCTGATACTTTAACATTCTGTAGCGCTCATTAAACCCTCTGTTTTAATATGGAAATGATTGTTAAACTTCACATTTTCCTCCTCTCAGCTTCAGACAGACAAGCTGACAGCTTGTGAAGAGAAGCGGATAGCCCACTGGGAGGAATTCATGAAAGAACAACAAAACAAACGAGCAGAGGTGGATGAAGAGCACAGAAAAGCTATGGAGCGCCTCAAAGAGCAGTATTCTGAGATGGAGAAGGAACTGGCCAAACACGTTTCTTTTTAAGACAGATGTTTTTCTTTTTTTGATAATACAGAGTTTGTGCCAATACTCAGTTGCTTCTGACTTAAATTGAGATTCTTTTGGAAAGCTGAAACACATAACAAAAAAGGAGAATTTCCTTTACAGGTTTGGTATGGGAGAAAAGGTTTGCATACTTTCAACTTAAGTGCCTATTTATGCTTGTTTTATTCAGGGCAGGTGGAATGCCAGTATTTCTTCGTTTGTTGGAAGGTGGAACTGGAAATTACATTGTATGACTACATCAGCTCAGGGAGTTGCAAACTGGAATTCTCTACCATCTGCAGAGAGTATCATATCATTTGGGAAAACAGAGACTAATGCAACATTAACTATCCCAGTGTGCAGCCACAGCCCTTTCCCAAAAAGTAGATGTAATAAGTTCCAGCCATAGTTAGCTGAGAATTCACTGGGAAAACCATAAATCTCGTTCATAGATTTCAGGAAAACCAACTTGTTTTGGGGAATATTTTACTTTAAAGCTTTAGCAATGAAAGATCTCAACAGAGTTTTAAATCCAGCTGTAATTCCAAATTCTGGGTTGTATGTCCAGTATTATGAAGCAGAGTTGAGATTTAAATGTATTTTGCTAACATAAAAATGGCTAAGTGAGCCTGGATAACAATTTCTTTCTCTACCTCTACCTGGCCTCTCCTTTTAAGCTTTAGTGTTCTAAGCAAAGCCAAAACAAGCTCAGAAGTAATCATGAGAAGCATATAGGTCTTTGTACTAGCTTTGTAGCTAGTACAGTATTTACCTTAAATATTTGACATGCTGTTGGTTTACTTAGGATAAGCTTGTCAGAACTTTATAAAGCAATTGAGGAAAGATTTTTGTTTCTTTATCAGCATAACAAATGAGCAGATTAGTGGTAGAACGCCTGTAGTACTGATCTGCTTTCTTACTAAGGATTACTCTTATGGGGTATGTGGAACTCCTGTATTGCTTTCTTTTATTTAAAACTTGCAGTTAACAGCAGTGTAACTGAAGAAGTTAACTTGATCAGTTCATTAACCAAGCAAAATGAGACATAGTACCTTAATGAAATTTGCTGTAAGCTAGCCATTAGTAGAGGAAATATCTTTCCATAATTTAACTGGTGTCCAATATAGAATGGAAACAGGTAAAAATAAACAGAATTTACCCTTTACCTGTATTGCAACAGTAATATGCCAACAATGGTTGCTTGTGTAAGTTTATGGCTGGGTGTCAAGGCTCCGTTCCTGGCAGCATGTTGATAGTGTGATTAAAGTTAGTAGAGGAGATGGAATAAGTATTTGAGATTTCTTTCAATAACACTGAATTCCTGCCAAGCTGCTCTGCCCGCTACTGTAGACCCAACAGCTTCATCAATCATCATCGTGTATCTGGACTGAAAAGAGGACTTGCCGACACTAGGGCACGCTGGAATGTTGTTAATTCTCTGTTGTGGATGGAAAAAACATAGATGTCTCAGAAGTATCCCACACATGAAAAATAGGAAAGCCTCTTTTAGAACAACCCCTATTTGAATAGAAGGTGACCTCTGTAATATTTTTCAGCTTGTGTACCCATGATGAATGCTGTAACTAAACTCAGACTTTCATTTTAAAAATAAAAAGTTAGTTCTTGCTGTCTTTAGAGTTGGGTGTGGAATAGTTTTGTTTTGAGCACAGGCTGAAAATGGCTTCTGTCTTACCAGATTATTTGATATTTATGTGCTCAAAGCATAAATATCTTTGTAACAGAATGCATTTAACTGTATACTGAATTAATTTTTATTTTTGCACTAATCATTTTTATTAATATTTAGATATCTAATTGACTGTGCACTGGAGCTGTAGATTTTAGTATTTTGTGAATTTGAGGGCTCTTAAGCAATGATACAAGTGTTGCAAGTTGGGTATTCACTGGAAAATAAAGCAGTATTTCCTAAATCTGGGATGTGTGCTCCTGATTCTTTAAAAAGCTTTTACATACCAACACTGAAAATGTGTTCCTCTTTTAGAATGATACAGGTGTTTTTATGCTGAAGATCACTTGAAAACACTGTTATTCGTGATCTATCTGTTGACCTGCTCTTATCTGCCTGTTGGCCTACTCTTCTTCATTATGGGGGCTACCTGAAAACTATCCATTCCCAAATTATTTTGTTCAGTAACTTTCACTTTTTTTATATGATATGCTGTAGGTTTTGAGGTACTTGGAAATGCTTAATTGTCTTTGAAGCAACTTGCCATCTTTTACAACCTATTTTTTTTCTGTCCAAATGCTTAAAAAAAAGGAAACAAAACTGTTGTGTCTAATACTATTATCTCAAAACAGAATACATCTGACAGATAAAAAAGATACCTATCTTCAGCAGTTTTCTAGCAAGGTAGGACTATGATCTGTCTGGACACAGTAGTTCTCTGCAGTGGGACTTTCTTTGTAAGATTCAAATTCTTGTTACTCAACAGTCTGTACCAATTGGGAGAAATAGAGAAACGAATAGTTTAAAAGTTGGTTTTATGCCATTGGTGCGTGAAGGAAGCGTTTTACCTTATACTTGAAATTCAGTCATGTAAATATTGCATAGTCTTAAAAGTCTTGAGAGTTTATTTAATCCATGTTGAACTCGATAGAAGTTTCTGTTGGATTCCAATAGGAGCTGGAAAGGGTCGTCAGCACTTAAGTTAACCTCTAGTATGACAGGTGAGTTTTGCAATCTGTCTTTGTACCAGACTGTGCATATAACTTTTTGCTTAACTCTAAGCGCTGTTTATTATACTGAACTGTAGGTTTAACTGTTCTTTGTAACTGGAAGTGGGTTTGGATGTCATGTAATCTTTGGAATATTTGCTTAGTCTTTCTATTCTAATGAATACATAGCAAGAAACTGGTATCTTCCTTGGAACTGCTCTATGAAATCTGCTGCTGCTGTATTTAGGAGTAAGCACAAACTGAGGAACTGAAGAAATCCTTAAGAAGGGTTTGTTTTAACAATGAACCTATGTGCTGTTCTCCTTGGAATGTTTTATATTTAAGGCCTATCACATTTTTTTAATCTTTGGAAGGAGGGAGAAAGCTGATTTATTTGTTCTTACTCTGCTTCTTTCTATGCTAACACTAGGTAATAGTTTTTATAGAAAAATTCCGTAATTACAGCTGGAACATTGCATCTTCTCTGATATTTTCATTTATGGCTTGTTAAATCTTTCCTCAAAAACTGTAGGGTTTTTTCAGTAGTCAAATTAAATAGCAAACACATGGCATAATCGGCCTATGAATTGAATCATACATTGTTCACTCCTGAGTTGAAAAGCTTCCTATGTCTCAGGGCTGTGGATTTGGGGATTTACAAATATTCCCCAGGAGGTGTCAGTGCAAGCCTGAGAAGGAAAGTTAGAAAGCTTGTTTTTATATGAGGTGTAGACTGTGAATGCTTATGTTTAGTTGTAATACAGTATCTTGTAGAAGAACAAGACATTTTGTGGATAAAATTACATGCATTTAAATAAAAAATTTACACTAATTATAAGCAGCATTTTGCCCCGTTAGTCCTCAAAAAAAGCTTACAACAGGTCACTCTTAAAATTAGTTATGTACGGTGTGGTGATCTGAACAATGTTGTCCACAATACTTATGCATTCTAATTAGAATTTATTATAATCTGAAGTTAGACTCAATGTGAGAGATGAAAGCCTTCAAGAGCTGCATTCTTATACTGCTGTTCAGTTTAGTGGATCAGGTTTTCTGAAGGTTTGAGGCAAAAGTTTATATTTATTGACAGAGATTGTGCCATAATAAAGAAATGGGGACTTCTGCAAAAAAGTTTGTGAACAAAATTGTCACATCACCAGCTTCTAAACAGGCCAGTTATTGTTTAAATTAACTTCTCAAAGTAGTAAAGATGCAGTACACTCAGTGTTGTTGGTCTAGCTTATGGTCTGCGTGTCAAGATACAGCACAATCTGCAGGAAGATGGGAGTGCAGCTGCTGTAGTAGGATTTTAATGAGTAACACAACTTTCATAAATAGTTTAGTCATAAGATTATTCAGAAATTCCAAATAACATAGACATTTAGAAGGGAGAAGTCAAAACCGCTTAAATCTATTTTGAGGAAATTAACAAAGGGAGTTTTATAAGGGTTGAAAGAAATCTTTTAGAAATACATTATTCCACATATATGTACCTTACAGTTCTGAAGAGCGTATTGTATTGCATCCAGTACCTTTGCAGTTTTATAGAGCAAAGCAGGAACAAATTTACTCAAGGCAATGGTGAGCATTAGAAAGAAGAAAGGCTTGCAGAAGTCCTGCTAGGGCTTAAAGCTGTAGCTTTGAGAATCTGGGGATCAGGTCTGTGCTTCCTAACTAGGAATCTAGTAGAGCTATCCACCTAGGTCTCAGATTGCCTTCTTAAATGGTTTATTTGGGCCAAATCAGATCCTGAATGGTTCAGATTTTTATTTAACATCATTTTATAGATGGTGAAGAAAAAGCTGACCCTTTCAATATCAGCTTTCTAGACAATTGCACTGAAGGATGGATAATACAGTATTTTTAAACTGTAATTTAAAATGAAAACTTACGTTTCCTCAGTCTTCTCCACTAATGACTCACTGGGTGGATACAAGGAGACCTGCAACTGAGTATCATTGGTTTTTTTAACAGACATTGCGTTTAACTTGATGTAATGGAATTTAGAGAAAACCAAAGCACTATTTATGGCTTTCACTTGTTACTCATTACTAACATTTTGAGATGGACCTAATCTATAAATTTATCCAGCATTTCATGAGATATGGTCCCTATATTCTGTAATCTGAAGAAAAGTAACTTTTGTTCTTGCCACAGCAAGCGCTGCAGGACCTGGATAAGCAATTTTACTTGTCTTTGAGTTAGTTGTAAAATAAATTTGCAAGCTTGTTTGCAAAGCTTGTGGAGTGGTACCTAGCCAGTGCTCTCCCCAACTAGGATATGCAAAAATGCATCTTGCTGTAACTTGTTGTAGAAAATGCACAGCACTTTTCAGTACCTTTAGGGAAATTTAGTTCTGGATTGCTTGAGGTCATAGGAAGTCCTTTATGAGTGGACCCAAGTTTGTCCTTTCCAGATGTTTTTAGTCCTCATTAAATAAATTCCAGTTCCTGAAAACCCTCTCTCCAGATGGCTCTAAATCTGTTCCAATATTTACTATGTCACCTAGAAATCTTCTAAGCTGAATTACATAAATAGGAAATACTGTGCATCCCTCCAATGTACTGATTTGAAAGAAAATTGAGCATAATTTAGCAAATATCTACTAAACAATGTTAAAAATTGTGAAGTAGAATTACAGTAGTACACCTGGTTTAAAACAATTGATTAGCATTTGGAATCCTAAGGAGGAATTATCCTTTAAACTACTGAAGTCTAAATGGTTCAAAAATTTTTTCAGAATAAGCAGCCCACAATACATCACAACAGTGGAAAAGTCTTCTGGAATCAGGAAGTGCACAGAGGTAGTAGGACTTGGATATTTGTGACCTGAGCAAGTTTAGAGGCGCTCGTTGTATTAAGCAAATGTGTTGAATTCATCATCTGGAATGCCCTGAGTGCAGAATACAAATGCTGCACAGCTACCTAGTGTAGGACAGTACCTTTCTCTCACTTTGTGTAAGGCTTTTTGCATATCTGTGTATCCGGAAGAGGTGGGCCCAAACACAGGCTGCCATTTCTGGTTGTAAAAAAAAAAAAAAAGAAAGAAAAAAAAAAGAAAAAAGAATATATATAAAAAAAAATGTGAGGTGACGAGGATGTATTGTGTTTTGAAATTTTCTTGCAGCTGTGACTTGCAGGTGGTACAGCAAATGCAATTTCCTTTAAACCATCCATAAACGGATAGAATTTTATATAATAAAGCTGTTTAATTATTGACTTTTGACTTTTTGTTTATTAGGCAGATACTGAAGTAGGGAGTATATGGATGATGCAGCCCACTACATCGGGTTGCTGTACAATGGTGGTTGGTATTTGACACTGAGGTAGCAGTCACCATCACCACAGGATCACAAAATGCAAAATCTTTCTTCAGTTTGTTTGTTTTTAGAGGATGCAAGTCCTAGAGAAGTGTGTGGTGGTCAAATTGGAGCATGGAAAATCATAGCAGAGTTTCTGTATGCTGTCCCTTTGTCCTTTGCAGCCTCTCCTGAAGCAAGAAATAGTAGTTTCCTCTTTACACTCTCTCCAGGCCTGATTTTACTTTTATCAAAAATTAAATTCAAAAACTGAGGTGAATTTTTGCCATTATCTTCAGTCAAAATAAAATAAGAGGCTCAAACTGAGCCTCTGTTGTTACAAGTTTCAGTGCTGATTATATTTTGCCTGTCAACACGGAACTGGACTAAGACCACATACCTCTGCAAGGAGGTTATCCAGCAGCTATTGTATTAGAGCTACTGTAGGTCATTGCCTCAGTGTGCTCCCTTTGAAATGGCTGCCATAAAGAGAAACTTTAGCTGAAAACTATTTCCAAATAATTTTCACATGGTAAGAAATTATTCTTCATATATGATGTGATTTCCACGTGCACCTTCCCTGTGCTTTCAAGTTCCCAGGCTAGTTTGTCCCACAGAATCCAATAAAAAAGTGTAATTTCTCCCTAGGGTCTTTTCTGGTCATGTTTGATATCACTTAACATAATGAGCTTTTTACTCCCACATCATAAAGGGGTTTGTTCTAGATATTTTTTTTTCTTCAACAAAAAGTGTTGCTTACATCTCTTCTAAAGAATGCTCTTAGTTATGTGAAATGTGGACATGTTGTCTGGGCCAACCTCTTATCTACACCAGATTCAAAAAGTCTGGTTCAGTACAGTGGCTTAGACTGCATGTTTTTATTGTGTTTTGTTTCTTTTAAAAATATGTATGTATGTGTCTTGTTAAAAAACATTGCTGCCCCCATCTAGGAACAATGCAACACTCACATCATTTCCTGAAAGAATAGAGTTGGACCGCAATTATCTACTCGCCAAACAGGCTAAAACAACAGTTCCTGATATTCTTCTCAAATATTTCAACTTCCCAGGAATCCGGAAAAAATAATTCCATGAGACGGTGTTATGAATGAAGGTATGACATTTCAGTTTCCTTCACTTGGAATCAGACATCCAGAGGTAATAAATTACCACGCACTTGGCACTGCTGGGAGGGGGGTCTGGCTGTGGCAAATTGTTTTTCTTCAGAGCAGGAACAATGAAGTGCTTTTACATCCTCCTTCGGCCGGTGACAGGCACGGCTTCTTTCTTAATGGGCTTTCAGCAGCAATTGCATGAATGACACGTAGAAGAAACAGGAACCTGACAGCAAAGTACCTTGAACCAAATTTGTTTAGAGATAGGAAAGTATAATAAAGATTGTTTGGTTTGTTTTGGTTTTTTTCTTGGCCATTTTACCTCTATGAAATAAAGCCAGTAACATGGTCTGAGAACTGCACGGTAACAGGAAAATAAATGGAAAAAAATGAGTACTGAAAAGGCACCTTTACCTCTTCCTCTCAAGGAAAGCAATTTTTACCAGCATTATCCTGGTCCCATTTCTATCACTCTGAAATGTCTAGCTGCGTCTGCTGCCCCTATTAATTTTATCCTTTTTTTAATTATTATTAATGCAAAGGAAAGAAGAGTAAATATACTGAAGAGGATTCAGATGCTGGTTTTGCAGGTTCTTTTGTCAAGTGTAATTTTCACCTTACTCATTAATTCATGTTTGAATAGATCTTAGATGGGATTGTAAATTTGGATTGTGTGATAGACACTATATAGGCACATAGAAAAGTGAAATTCTGCTCCTGGGAAAAGAGTCGATGCTCTTGATCTTTGAAGAGTTCAATTTAGGTATTTAATAATCAAGCAGATGGAAAATACTTCTGAAGAAGTGTGTGTTTGGATCCAAAGTGAAGCATTTTGGCAAGGCAGCACAGGGAACCTTGCACTACTGAATTTGTAAAGTCAGCAAGAAAACAGCAAACCAATGCACATCAAAAATCAAATACTATTAAACCAGAAGGTCTTGACTGAACTTGCTGTCATTATTGCGTCTGGATGAAGTTCGAAGGAAATACTCATAAATGGGAAATATATAAATTATATTTAGTTGATTAAGAAAAACGGTAGTTCTGATTTAATGAGAAGATATGCATATCATATAGCTTTTTTAAGAGATGTTTTTCTTTTGTTACTTCTTTGAGAGAACTTGACTGAGTCGTCCTGTCAGCTTCCAGAGATAAGTGTGTAAGAACTTGCCACATGCCAGCAGAGGTTGCCCAGTCTAGCTCTGTACTCAGCATCATGAAGTGGACTCAGCATTTGCAAGGGATCACTTGGCCAGAAAGACCTAGACTCAGCAGAGGGGTTTGCCTGTATCCACAGTGTGTTCTGCTTGTGCCAGGGCAAACAGAAAGACAAAATCCTGCTCCTGTTGAAAATTCCCAGCAAAATTCCCATGAACTTCACTGCAGCTAGAATTTAGCTAGCAGTTTTGGAATCAGGCATGATTCTTCAAGGACAAAAGCAAGTAGTCCCTTTTTTTAATAACGACACTGAACTGTGGTAAAGAAATGTGATTAATGTAATGACTATTCTTGTAGCACTTAACTTTCATGTCCATACTATTTAGATCTTTTTCAAATTGAATCTATTGTTGCAAGTTTGCAATTTATCTATTTCTGTTTTATGAAATAATGAAAAATTTAATCCTCTTTGCTATATCAGGCTTTAATTAGTTCATCACAACTCAACACTAGCTTTTTCTAAGCATTTAAAATTGCTAGGCAGCTCATGAGGTCAAACACCTTTAGCATGTTTCATGGCTCATGACATGCTTTGTGAACAGCAGACTGGTTGGCACTACCTGTAAAGTGTAGATAATAAGACTACTAAAATGTCACAGCAACTTTTATATCACACACACACACACATACACACACACACACACACAAACCCCGAAAAAAAAAGTAAATTTAGTTTATCATTAGATAGATCTTTCTTTTCCTACCTGCCAGCCCTGGATGCATAAGCAAGGATATATGAAGGTGAATTTCTTGTTTTCATTTTGCGTTCTGTACTCTTGCATATGGCAAAGTGGTGATGTGCTAATAGTTTCCACGGTTGTTTTGGTGGAGCCCAACAGGCTTCACGCCCCCACCCTTTTCAAATGGCCTCATAGCTGTGACTGATGATAGGATTCAAGCCTGCCGTAGGACTTGATGCTCTGCTTTTCACAGGTACTGTCCCTTCAGCATCGTTTTGGCTCATTGCTGAGGTTGGCAGTCAAATCTTAAAGAAGTAAAAGGTAGTAAGCTATTTGTATTACTAAAACACCTTCAGTGGCTCTTAAGCCGGTAACAGATGTTTAACCAAAAGGTCAGGTAATTTACAGCGCAGAACGCAATTTCAGTTACCACCTTTCACAATTACAAGTATGTAGTTTACCTACATAATAGTCCAAGTGTTCATGGCCCCATGCAATTAGACATGCACAAAGGATTATTAGCTAAAACCTGGGCTGAGAGTCAGACCCTCACTCCATTACAGAATTGTAAAGAAGAAAGAGGAAAAAAAAGCAGACCCAGAGAGTCGAGTAAAGCAAACTAAGAGTCATTATTATGTCTTGGTATTCTATAATATCTATACTGATATTTTGCTAAGCCCTTTGATCAAAAGAAATTGAAATGAGTGATAAACAGATTAGATTAGAAGACTCAAGTGTCAGCTTGCTTAAAAACAAAGCAAAGTGTAGGACATTTGATCCAGAAACCTTAGGTAATGTATTTTTTTAAAAAAAAAAAATTTGTTAGAGAAGAGCGGAATTTATTATCTGTTATTTTAATGTCTGTAAAAAACAGGATTGTCACCTTTTCTTACAGTGCAAATAACTGAGTCATGAAGGCTCAGAATTTATTTTCTATAAAATTGAAAGGGAAAGAAAAGGTCTTAAATTGCGCTTCTTTTGAACAGGAAACTGTACTGTGCATCCAAGGGTAGTGGGATTTTGGAGGGGTTTTTTTGGTTTGTTTTTTTTTCCTGAATATCTTACTGGAGTAACTGTGTTTTGTGATAATTACAATGTCTTGCTCCTAGGATGTATATAACTCCTGCATAAGTACGGAAAAGGATAAAACCAAAGCTGTAGGGGTAGTGATACTACATAGATAAGGCGTCTGCAGTTAGATTGTGTTCCTGTGCTTCTTGCCATTAAATACTATAAACAGAGAAGTGGTGAAAGCTAATATGTCTTCAGAATAAAAAATTATTTTGCCTGCCAAATGCATATTCATTTAATTTTTAGATCAGTGGTTGAGCCAGCATTTAAAATGATAATTAAAAAAATCAAAATAAAAATTTACTTTCTGGGGGCTGTCATGTTGTCAACTGGTGGCCGGATGCTAGGGCAGACTTTCCCCAATTAGCAGGTTGCGTGCCCCATCTGGTTGGACAACTTCACTGTTTATGCGTCCTACACATGACCGCAGTCGAGACTCAAAACAGTAAACGCCTCGGAACACCTAAAGTGCCAGAAGCCACCTTATTTTTGTTGTTATTTTCTGTAATTATACCTAGGGGGACTGGAGAGTTCTAGCGCTTTTTTTTTTTTTCTCCCCTTTTTTTTTTTCTTTTTTATGACTTGGTTTTTGCATTTCATTTTTATACCTTTGGCAATGGGTACAACAGCTGGCTTTGCACTTGCAGGAGATGAGGTCCTCTAGGATGTGCATGCTTCCAGCAATGATCAGTCCTCCCTTTCACCATGCGGCATGTCAGTGGTACAACCTAGAAAGCGGACATCATGTGTATGGCCTCCGTGTGCGATGTGGGACTTGCCCTCAAAAGTTGTTTCCCAAGGGCTGCGTTCACTTCTGGGATTTCCCTCCTCTCATTTCTTTCTGTGCTTGGCTTCCTAGTGAACAACGATGCCTTCTGAGTTCTAACATTCCTCTTTACCCACCTTGTCCCTGACCATGCTTTTCCTCAACAAGCCTAAATCAGGGGTTGCACAGTTCTGATTTTTTTTTTCCTTCTTTTTTTCTTTCTTTAACATGAAAAGGTCAGTTTGGTTTACTTTATGGTAGAAGGTCTAAGACTTTATAATGGAAAAGGTGGATGCAAGTTGTTTTCATAGAGTTTAAGTAAGGTTAAGCGGAGTTCCCCCAAAGTTTGTACTGGTGCTGGCGCTGTCTAATGTTTGGTTTGGAGGAAGGCACAAGCAGTGGGGTGGTAAAATCAACACATGACCAAAAAAAATTACTCAGTCACATTTAGAAAGGAAGAGAAGGACGTGCAGAAGGACCTAACAAAGAGTAGGCAATCTGACATGATGATAGAGCTGCAGTTGCATTGTAATGTGATTTAGAGAACAATGTTGACTATTTATATATGTTAGATTTTAAATTTACTGAAATCAGCTGGGAAAAAGACACACATGTTGCTCTGAAGAACTGAGCGAAAACATCTCTTCATTGTGCCATGTTGGCTAAAAAAAGCAAATAGATATATGGGAAATTAGGTGGTATTAAGAGGAGAGTAAAGAACAATACTAAAAATAATGCAATACCATTATATGTAATATGTACTCAGATAGACTACTAAATATAGTCTGCTTCATCTCTGAAGGGATATGACTGAGATGGGAAGAGGACAGTGAAAATAAAATGAAGTTTGGAGAAGTGTGTATGTAGGGAGAAACCTTTAGAGGTCTAACTTAGAGAGTAAAGTCTTTAATACTGTAAATAGAGCAAAGAAAGTAAATCATATGTCTATTCACTTTTCTTTATTATTCAAGAACAGAGAGAAAAATGGATTAAATCTATTTGACTTTTACAGCTGATTAAATAAATTGTTTTTTACCTAACATGCAATTGATTTGTAGTCCACGCTACAGGTTGCCATTGAACGACTGCTTTGTGGGTGAACTTTCTGGGAAAATTGCCCAGACTTCATTGAAGGACTCCACTTAGGAAAATTTCCATTGGCTTTCTTAGGCAAATTTAATTGTGACCTTTCCTCACTCTTGAGTACTATCCTTTGCACAACACTTTCTAACACAGATGAGGGTATCTCATCAGACACTTAGCTTTAGGTATGTGTTTTCCATGGATTTTACTTTTTCAAACAATGTATTTCATGCTATGTGTTTGTGTAACAATTGCTATTATCTAATTCATAATTACTTAGGGAACTCTGGAAATGCATTAACAAAACAAAACAAAACAAAAAAAAAGGGTTTTACCAGAAGTATGCTGTGGTATTCTTCTTTTCTTTAAGAACTCCCTGTCCTATTCAAGCTTGACGTTTTTCTGGGTAGGTAACAAATTCATGTGTATTTCACAAAATGCTTAATGAGGAGAATGCATATGGCTGATCATCTTTGATTTATTTCCAGAGTTAAACTTGTCAGTGAATATTGGGCAGGAAGAAGAACTAAGGCAGTGCTGTTTGTTGGAAATATCTCGTGGGATGTGTGGTGGCTTTGAATCCTGCATGGCTTTGAAAGGTGGTACAGGGGCTGACTACATGGTATAGTCACTTGGCAGGGAGGGAGAGTGCTTCTATTAGGAAAATACAAAGAATCCCATTTTTTTCTTGTAAAGCAAATACATCCATGCCATTAGACTTTCTGGGGCTTTGGAATAAACTTACCTTGCGAAGGTACTGAAAGACAAGGTGGCTGCTGTCTGTGCCAAACTTGTAATACTTTGTTGTTCTTGCTTAATCAGAGCTCACTGTAAATAAGCTTTCTATCTGCCTAGCTTTGCTTTATGTGGAACTTAATAGTCCAGCAGAATATGTTTGCCTACAGCTGATTTTGCTTCCAGCTTTTCTTCTAAAGTGTAAGGTATCTATCTTGCTTTATTTCAACACTACTGGAATAGTTGCGCACTTGTGTGGGAGCTGACTGTTGAAGTGTCTCTTGGAGAGCAAGACTGGCTTCTGATCCTGAGAGAAGGGGATATGGCTGTGGACATAGAATCATAGAATGGTTGTGGTTGGAAGAGACCTCAAAGATCATGAAGTCCAACCTTCTACCCAATGCCACCATGCCCACTAAACCATGTCCTGATGCACCACATCTAAACGTTTTTTGAACACCTCCAGGGATGGTGAGACCACCACCTCCCTGGGGAACCCGTTCCAATGCTTAACGACTCTTACAGTGAAGAAATTCTTCCTAATATCCAACCTGAGGAGTAAATTGTGAGGCTTTCCCAATGCTGCTGCAAGAAAAGTCTGTCCTTAAGGGTGGTATAAAGAGTGTCAAGTGACCTGAAAAGAACCAGGATTTTTTTTTTTACCACTATAGTGGTATTGCTGGTGAAACACTAAGTCCCAATCCAAATTAAATCTTCCCTGGTCACTTGTGAGCTATGGATAAGGCTGCTGTTGTAAGGAGAAAATACAAAAATCGTCTCCTTTTTTTTAAAAAAAAACAAACAAAACAAA
>NW_009601251.1:76103-80397 GCF_000690535.1 Cariama cristata | reverse complement strand
TCGCTGTCAAGGCTCAGATTTAAGCTATTAGATTCAGCTCACAACTGAGTCTTCAAAAATACAGTCTTTCCCTCTTATAAACTGCTATTTATTTTTGTGGCACCAAATTAAATCTTTCGTCTCAAGTTTGGTGACCCTGACATCCTTTCTTTTCACCCACTAATCAACAAATGACCTTTCTAATTAAATCAAGTGTGTTCCATTTGCGGGAGGGTGTGTTAAATCTGCCTGTTCACTTGGAGGGAAGGAGAACCTGAAATCTGTGTTATTCTCCCCAAGTTTTTAAATTCCTGAAATCCCCAGGACTCTTGCAAAGGAGAGTTAAGAAAACCCAGGGACTTTTCTCTCCCAAGGAGGGGCCCAGCTGCCAGCTGAGCCGAGGGTTCGCTTTGCTGGGAAGAGGTGGGAAGAAAAACCAAATTAAGAGTCTCCTCCAGGCTCACCCTGATCCTTCAGTCTTTCCATAGGAAGAGCAAGGACCTATATGAGTTCAGACGAGTTGCCCCTATGAATCTGTTTTTCTCCACCGAGTGGGCAGAGTGATCAGCACGGTCATCGATGTCTGAAGGTAGGTGGGATGATTGCCACCTTGGCACACACGCAGGTCACCTGCTTTGCAAAATACCTTCTCAGGAAAACACAATCCCATTTGTTCTACAGGTTCATGAAATAATGAGCCCATGAGTCTAGAATCATAGAATCATTATAGTTGGAAGAGACCTCAAAGATCATCAAGTCCAACCGTATACCCGATGCCACCATGCCCGTTAAACCCACTAAACCATGTCTCGAAGCGCCACATCTAAATGTTTTTTGAACACCTCCAGGGACGATGACTCCACCACCTCCCTGAGGAGCCCGTTCCAATGCCTAACGACTCTTACAGTGAAGAAGTTCTTCCTAATGTCCAGCCTGAACCTCCCCTGGTGCAACTTGAGACAGGTACATGAGGTCTGCACCACCTTCTCCTATGGAGAAGCAGGACCTGCCCAAACCCCTGAGAATTTTGCAAGCTTCAGTGCAGCTTGTCTTTTAGCTTTGGCACCATCCTTCGGGGTGACCCTAGTTTAGATCCATCATTTGTAGGAGCCTTGGGTTCCTCCTCTGTAAAAATGAGATGGTTTCAAAGGCCCTCAAGACCTACTGGTGCAAAATGCAAGGACCAAAGCACGTTATTTCGGAGCAGCAGACGCAGGGAGGCGCGGCGGACAGAAGGGAGTTTCCCACGGGAAGCGACGGGCATTGCCTGTGCTGCCTGAGGTTGTGTCATTCGCCTTCCCTTAATCTCCTGCTTTTTATGGGAGTTTTTTTAGTTGTCATTCTTCACAGCGCTGTGGTCTCAGGATCCAGTTAAGCAAACCCCACATTATCCACACTACCTAACAGTGTGACATCTGTGAATGGCTTTCTAATTACTCAAATAAATCAGCATGATTGGAAATTCTTGAGATTTTATTGGGAAGGAAATTTATAGTAATTAAACCCAATTAATTTTGGATTTCTGTTAATCCAAAGAAGGTTTCGGAAGCTTTGGGTTAGACCTGTATTGTCTCCAGGAAGTGATGTGGGTGAAAGAATGAGAAATTAATTGATTTTGGACAATATAATGATAATGGGAGAATTTTTCAAATGAGTTTGTTATGCATCTTGCATCAATTGCACTCTCTTTTCTGGCATCTAAAAATATCATTCAGGGCTTTTACTAAAGATTCAAACAGACTGAAAGGAATCTTTTTTTAATCAAAATAAAGAACCCTTTTTAATTACTCAGACTCCTTCACAGTTGGAGGTAATAATTGTCTTACGTTCTTAAGTAGTGCGGTTATTAGCCTGCCCTGGGGCTCTTCTATTTTCCAGAAGTTAGCATCGCTCTCCCTTGAATGCCAGGATAGAGCGTGCATCAGCTTAAATATTTCTGTATCTTTGATGCTGGGAATGACGCGGATCGAACCCAGCCTCTTCCTTTGGTGCTACCATTCCCAAAATGTCCGCACACACCAACAGGGAGCTGCAGTAAACACCAAGGGATGGGAAGCCCATGTTCTGCAGAAATACATGTTTCTAGGTCTACCTGTCACACCATCGTCTTATTTTTTTTCTTAAGCACTTTTTTGTTGTTGGGTTAGGGGTTTTTTTTGGCAAATAAATGCCAATCAAATGAGTAAATCTTTTCCCTCTCTGTTTTTTGGTATGTGTTTTAAACCTTCCCTCCAACACTGATGGAGGGGGAAGGAAAGCACCCAGGCAGTGTCATGGCCCTCTGTAGCAGCACAAGTGGATGTTTGCAGCCTGTGCTGCAGGATTATCAGACGGGAGTAAATATTTTAGGGGGAAACAAAGGAATTTATGGGATCAGGATTTGCTGTTCTTCACGAAGACCTGCTCAATGTCCACTAGAAATCTGGCTTTTAATAACTGACATCAAATTAACAGCTCCTGATGGAGTGGAGAGTATTGCAGACCCTGAGAAATGCTTTTGAATATTTATGCAGATGTTTGTCTCCTCTTCATGTTCTTGGCATTGGATATTGCTCCTGCATCCAGCTACTTTTTTTGACAAAACATTTTTCAATTGACACTTTTGGCGCGTGTTGGTTTTTTGTGGCAACTTCCAGTGCTGAGCAGCGTGAAGGTGCTCTTGATTGCAATTGAAGTCAGTGAGAGCAGAACTACCCAGCAAGCCTTTATACCATGCACCGAAAGACATAAAATAGGTATAATATTGGTGGGTTTGGATTCTGCCACTTCAGCAGCTGTCATCTTTTTATTCACCAGTATTTCTAATTAAGCACTCTTACCTTTTCCTCTGTAGGTGAAATAAAATGAGGCTCAGCCCAAACTGATCAGAGAAGAGGTTGGATGCAGAACTAAGGCATCTTGACCCCCATATTACTGCTGTGAACTGATCAGCTGTCCAGCTCGGTGCCTCCTGGCTCAGGCAGGCTCTCTCCTCTAGGCTGCCTTAAAATTACAGAGTAATTTTGGTTGGAAGGAACCAAAGGCGTTTCATTATTATGAGAAGGGAAGCACCCAACATGGTCAAGGAAAATAAGTAATCCATCATGTACCCATAGACTATATGAAGGTCTACCGAGAGGGGGAAAGAAAGAAAAAAAGAGGAAGAACAAGTGAACTGACCATGCAGGGGCTCCCTCTGTGATTGCAGAAGTGATGTGTTTTGACTCAGTTGTTCAGCAAGTGGGTGTATTAAAGAGCAACTAAATCAGCTACATCAGAGCATCTTCTGAGGCTGTGGCACCCATCAGCTCAGAGCTGGGTTTGGTGGAGGGCCAATGTCTTTGAATTAACGTTTACCAACCATAAAATCATAGAATCATTTGGGCTGGAAGGGACCTCCAGAGGTCATCTAGTCCAACCCCCCTGTGGTGAGCAGAGACATCTCCAACTAGATAAGGTTGCTCAGAGCCCCATCCAGCCTGACCTTGAATGCCTCCAGGGATGGGGCTTCCACCACCTCTCTGGGCAACCTGTTCCACTGCTTCACCACCCTCCTTGTGAAAAATTTTTTCCTTATGTCAAGTCTAAACCTACCCTCTTTTAGTTTAAAACCATTACCCCTTGTCGTGTCACAGCAGACCCTGCTAAAAAGTCTGTCCCCATCTCTCATATAGGCCCCCTTCAGGTATTGGAAGGCTGCAATGAGGTCACCTCGAAGCCTCCTCTTCTCCAGGCTGAGCAACCATCTTTGGTCGGGAGCTAGTTGCACCACCCAAGTGCAGTGAGAGGCTGAAATGGTGATGTTTCCACATTTCCCATCAAAAGCCAAGAAAAGCCTTGTGCCAAATTACTGGAAAGAAGAAATTGGTTTGGAAGACATCCCAAACTTCATGTGCACCAGCAACCGGTGTAACTGCTGCATTGCAAACCCTCGGTATAGCCAAACCAAGACCTTTCACTGAGGCACCTTCATAGAGCTTGAAATACTGAATTTTCAGTACTTCTGGCTATAACCAAGGCAAAGTCTGGGTGAAGACCCAGGAGGAAGAGTTAAGCTGCTTTGATGTTCCAGGTACTTTCAGCAAAGAAGCCCCGTATCAGAGGGTTGTATCTTTCTGAATGTGAGTTCAGACTGATTTTGCGCTAATGCATTTATATTGTGATTGTGAAAAGCTTTTTTTAAAGAGGAAGATAAATCTTACCCAAATCTGATAATCATTTTTAAAAATCTCTGCTCTGAGATTTATGTTGCTTTTTTTCCCCCTCCCCCTGGGGGGAAAAAATAATAATAAAAAAAAAAAAAATAAAAAATAAAAAAAAAGGAAAAACAGCCACC